>NC_137326.1:117784720-118056970 GCF_965287045.1 Carcharhinus amblyrhynchos | reverse complement strand
CTCTCTCTCTCTCTCTGCCCCTCTCTCTCTCTCTCTCTGCCCCCTCTCTCTCTCTCTCTCTCTGCCCCTCTCTCTCTCTCTCTCTCTGCCCCTCTCTCTCTCTCTCTCTCTCTCTGCCCCTCTCTCTCTCTCTCTCTCTCTCTCCTCTGCCCCTCTCTCTTTTCCGCGCGCCCCCCCCCCCCCCACGCACTCCAGAGATGTGGTGGTTAGGTGAATTGGCCATGCTAAATTGCTTCTTAGTGTCAAAGGGACTAGCTAGGGTAAATGGATGGGGTAGTGGGGACGGAGCCTGGGTGAGATTGTGATGGTGCAGACTCGATGAGCCGAATGGCTCCCTTCTGCACTGTAGGATTCAATGTATCTTTTTTAACTTCCTTGGATTCTGTACTCTTCGGTTTGTCGGTGGAATCCTTTAATGTTGGGCTATCTCTTAACCAATTATGCTGTCTCCAAGTATAACTTTCTTCGCTGTGATGGCTGTAGCTTATCTAATTTGCAGCAAAGCATTCATTAATGACTATTATACGTTCTATGAAAGAGCAAGTTAACATTTACCAAGTGGTTACTGTGCATCACTAGAGTAATATGCAATATTTTGTTTCCCAGCATCTTTTAATTTAACTGGAAGTAATTGGGTTACAATGCAATTTGTCACTTGGCTGCATTGGTTTTCGGTGCCATATGATAATGTATTTGCATTAATGTGAAACTTGCTGTTGTAGTTCCTGTTTGGTTGGCATAAGTATTAGACTGTTGCACGAGTACCTCAGTCAAATTTGCAGATCATGAAAACCTACAGAAAAGGATGGATAGAAACTAATGGTAAAGATTGATTTAATGGGCTTCGTCATATGACCATTAGTAATTAAGTTAAAGGATCCAAAATCACTAATATCAAGTTCAAAGTGCAATCTGTTAGCTAAGTTTCAACCTCTGTGCTGTGAACATGAACCCACACACATAGAAGTAATGGTTGCAATTTTATCACATTCCTGATCCAGATATTCACTCAAAATAAGGTTATGAGTTGAGGTGTTTTTGGTGTTTTATCCAATGTGACTGATCTTTTTTCCTAAATTGGCATTTTACTTGTGTCTTTGGTTCTCACAGGTTAATGGTACAGATGCAGATTACGAATATGAAGAAATCACGCTTGAAAGGGTAAGATGGTGAATTTTATTTTTTACTCTTCTCGTGATTCTCCAGTTACAAGATGCTCTTGAGAAATTCACCTCAATTTGCACCAAATCAAAATGTATTTTGTGCAACTACCAATCATTTCATCTGCTTTCCCCAACAAAGATAATAGGTCCTTGCTTGCTGGGAATGGTTACCTTCCATTACTTTATTCACGTAAACCTTTCGTGGTGATTGTCAGCAGTTATTGAATTGCCAAAGTGTGCCAGATTATTCTGATCCTGTTGTTTCTGGTACTCTTACAGGGATCACTGTAAGGACTGGGGCTGCTGTTTAGTTTCCACCCCGCTTTTTTCTCTTCCCTCCCCACAGTCTCATGGGCACTAAAACTAGTTGCGATCCCCTCACTCAACTGAAGTCAATAAACTCAGGATAAATCTGAAATTAAGTGCAAGAATCTGGGACTTTTATGGCTCAGATGCTGAGCCCCCTAGGAAGCATTTTTGTTTGGAATATTATACATTTACTTAGAATAACTTGTTTAAATATATTTATATTGATAAATGCATGGGAAAATATTTCTACTTCCAAGAATTTGATATTCTGCTGGAATGTGGTAACAGATTTTCAGAATTGGGGCGCACGTTGGTTAGCACTGCTGCCTCACAGCACCAGGGATCTAGATTCAATTCTGGCCTTGGATGACTGTACAACTCCACACAGATATTCTCCCTGTATCTACGTGGGTTTGCCAAAGATGCGCAGGTAAAGTTGATTGGCCATGCTAAATTGCCACTTGGTGTCAGGGGAATTAGGAGGGTAAATATATAAGCTTATGGGGACAGGATCTAGGTTGGATTGTTGTTGGTGCAGGCTTGCTGGGCCAAATGACCTCCTTCTGCACTATAGATTCTATGATTCTTAGAATTACTGTGCCCGTTTATAATTGAGTTGCGTATATAAAGTGCAATGCATAACCGTATAATCGCAACTAAAATTTATTTTCTCAAAAATATTGGGGATAAAATGTGTGTTTGGTGCTGTGAAGCACACATCAATGACTAGGAAAAGCCTGGTTTTTGGCTAAAATGGCCACGTGGCCAATCCCTGCTTATCGTGGGGGTCAAGAAGGATTATAGAAAATAGGCTGCACGTCTGACCTTGTGGTTCAGGAGGGGCACCATGCATGTTAAAGTCGAGACAGAATTATTCAACCAGTGCTCGAGGTGACCACCCACCCATGTGATATATCAGTAAACCAATCTGATCTAACTGTTAATTCATCTGCAGTTTGAATATTTATAAAGCAGGCAGCTTAATGCAAATCCTAAACACATCTGAAAAGGTTGTCACAAAACTTTCCTCATTTAACTAAATACTATGAAATTCCTCAAGTTTCCCATTGCTGTGATGTACTATTTAGTGGGAATTTTGATTCGACACTTGCACTTGTCTCATGCAAACGTGACTGAAGTTTTATATCATAGGCTCAAGTTCTCTTTTGGTCGTTTTTCTTGTCAACCAGAGTCTAAACAGTGTGGGCCAAAATTTCACTGTGTGCTTTGTGTTCTTTGTGTGGTCTTTGCACAAGTAGATTAATAATTTGTTGTTAGAAAATTTGTTGGATTATTCTGCAGTTGCTTGCTTGGAAATCTTGTGTCCAACTGTATTCCAAACAGCTGTGATAATTATTTAAGTAAGTTCTGGTCTTTGATCAACCCCTCTTGTTTCTATCCTCCATAGAATAGTTGTCACACACTAAGGAAATCCGTGTTCACATTTTTCTTTGAAGGTTTTGTAATATCCTGATCGTATGTGTATCTCTCATAACATGCTAAGTCCACATGGTTACTCCGTCTTGTAAGCCTCATTTCTTTCTTAAGAGAAGTTGAAGTGGATAGAATGCTTGAAAAATTTCAAAAATTATTCACCAAATCAGGTGCTTGGGGACTTGAATGAGACTATTGTCTTGGGTTCCAGCGATGCTGTTAGTTGGCATATTATCATTCCATATTAGTAATTGTAGACTGTTGCCGCATATAGAAACATAGGTAGGAGGAGGCGATTTGGCCCTTCAAGCCTGCTCCACCATTCATCATTATCACGGCTGATCATCCAACTCAATAGCCTAATTTTGCTTTTTCCCTATAACCTTTGATCCCATTCGCCCCAAGTACTACATCTAGCTGTCTCTTGAATACAGTCAATATTTTAGCATCAACTACTTCCTGTGATAATGAATTCCACAGGCTCACCACTCTTTGGGTAAAGCAATGTCTCCTCATCTCCATGATTGTTCCACAAAATATTCTTGCCTGACACTATAGCGTCACATAGTAGTTGTGGATCTACCTCAGCTGCCTTGGAAAATTACTCAACTGATAATAAAGCCAACATTCTTTTGAGCTGAAGGTTTGTCCCCATCTAAACATCTTTTAGGCCAATTCCAATCAAACTCAGTTTTGATATTTATCAAGTTTTCAAAAACTTCCTGTTCCCAAAACTCCAGCATACCTCAGCAAAAGGAAAATTGCTGATGAACTTAATGACAATAGAGAAACTGAAGTCTACACGAGTGCTATTTATTTCATCCTCTCTAATCGCTGCATGGTAATTCAAATATATCCAAAATGACTGTCATGAGGAATATACCTTGAAGCTGAAGACGTTCAGATCATTGCATGAAGCATTAGCAAAACCTAAACCAGCTAATTTTCGGTAAGCTGAACACACATTCAGCCATCCTTCTTGACTGTTGGGAGCTGTAAAAAAATAAAAACTTACAGCTGTCTCCAGTGGAATAATATAAGCTTCCAGCTGAAAAAGAGCTTCGTTGTTTCCCCACAAAAACAGCAATGCTGAGTTCTGTCCTCCATGGGAATAACCCACAGGTGACGAAAATTAGAAGCCACAAGATTTCTTCATCTTTGAATTTTCCTCCAAATGAATGGAGTGCTTCTATCTTGGGCATAAGGCATAATAGAACCCAAGATGGTAACATTTGTCTGGGATCATTCATGTGCCATTTAGTATCTGCTGTTGGAAATTGCATGCTTTTGACATACGATCAAGTGGTCCACTCCACACTTGCAGGGTGCAGGACTAGGTCAAAGTAATTCTGCGTATTTGGAGGACAAATCTAAGAAAATAAATATTACCTAGCCTAAAAGACCCATTTCCACCTCTAGCATCATCTGATTCTGCCTCCTGTAAATTTGAGGTCATTCAATGCTGTTGCCCATGTCCTTACTTGCAGCAAGTCTCATTCATTCTTTACCCCTGTGTTCGCTGGCCGCCTTTGGCTCCCTATTGAGTGAGCTGTTGATTTTAAAATCCTCGTCCTTGTTTTTGGGCCCTTCTGTGGTCTTGCTGTCCTGGCTTTGCAATCACCTCTAGCCCCACAACTCTGAAATATCTGCATTGTTTAATTCTGGCCTTTTTTAATTGTTCTATCATTGCTGGTAGCACTGTGGCACAGTGGTTAGCAGTGCTGCCTCATAGCACCAGGAACCTGGGTCCAATTCCTGGCTTGGATCACTGTCTGTGCAAAATCTGCACGTTCTCCCCATGTCTGCGTGGCTTTCCTCCAAGTGTTCTGGTTTGCTCCCACAGTCCGAAAGACCTGCTGGTTAGGTACATTGGCTGTGCTAAATTCTCCCTCTGTACCCGAACAGGTGCTGGAGTATTGAGACAGTAACTTAATTGCAGTGTTAATGTAAGCCTACTTTTGAGACTAATTAATAAACTTTAAACTGGGTTCAGCTGCCTAGGCTGTAGGTTCTGGAGTTTGCTTTTCAAACCTCTCGGCATCTCTTTCTTCCTTTGTAACACTTCTTCAACCTATCTCTTGGATCAAGGTTTGGCCATCTGACCCAGAAGCTCTTTATTTGGCTCTGTCAAATTTTGTTTTATGATACTTCTGGGGCATATCTTGGCACATCAAAGGGACTGTAGAAATGCAAGGTAGTGTTGGTTTTCCTTGTGTAATTCCTTCCCTGATGTTTGAATGAATGTGCAAATGGTCTAAAGATGTGTCAGATGATTCATGTTTTTGAGTGACGTAACAGCAGATTTGTGAGTATATATACTTGTGCTGGTAGCAAACATTAATGTTAATGACATCTGAAATGCCACCTCTTCGCCCAAAGTGACAGGAAAAACCCTTTGCTCCCAGTGTGGGCTTATTATTTGTGTACAAAACTGAAATGAAATCTCATTCCTCAATGTCCTACCCCTTTGCAAGTTAATGGAGAAACAATTGATTTCAGCCCTTTCATGTGTGAGCGTGGTGTTAGGATTAATGAGCAACAGAATCTGTTGATGTTAACCAGTGATAGAATCTGTATTTTACTTCTGAGTGGATTACAGGATGACTGCGTGTAGACTTCACCACTGAATATAGTTAATGAGCTGAATATACAGTGAGCAGTGTTGAGACCAAAATTATTAACTTCACTTTAGGGTAACTGAGGACACTTAAAAGATAGTGCCATCAATTTGAATTAAAAACTTTTATTAACATCCCAATAATTCAACAGCTGTTTTATGCCAAATATTTAGATTTAAGATGTAGGACATCTGTTTATCAAAACTAAAGGTAGCAACGTAAGTAACTGCAGCAATGATCTGTAAATTCAAGAAGTAGTGTTTTTGTGCAGCATCAGAAAAGCAAAATATGTTAGAAAATCGAGTACAGTGATGCATCTTTTTAAAAAAATGAACATTAGTTTAAAAAAAAGTTCATATTTTTGAAAGTTCATCCAAAAACGTTGTACCTTGGGCATAACCAACTTTTGCTGATCCATTACTCATTTGTTAAACTACTTGGGTGCTGGGGGAGTCAGGGATATGAATACAAGTGCCCTCTTCGCAGTTTTTGCAAAATTATTTTGTCAACAATCAATGACTATAAATTGAATTCTTTCACTTTTTGGGAAGCATCTGACCTCTGCTAAAAGAGGGGTGGAGGAGGTATGAAGAAGAGTCATATGGAAACCAAATGTCAACTCTCTTTCACTCCACAGATGCTGCCAGATCTGCTGAGTTTTTCCAGCATTTTCTGTTTTTACCTCCTGTTAATGGCTTGGTTAAGTTCAGGATGTCAGTAGTGATTCTGAGACCACACTTCACTGTGAAGCAGTGCTTTGGTGCCCCCAAATTTTTCACTAGAGCTTCTCGTTTTCATTGAGTTGGTGTTCTCCTTGAAAGTTGTTATAAATTCTCAGTTATCGCCATTTTAAAAAAAAAAGGTGTCTGAAGTGAAATTGTAGGGTACTGCGTTCCTTGTTGGAAAAGACTCTGCTGCCAACAAAAATTAAACTTTTACTGATTGCTACTGAAGTATTTTCATAATGACTTAGTTTCTCTTGAATCTTATGCCTGATTTTCTATTTCTGCACTTGCATATAGGGAAATTCAGGCCTGGGCTTCAGCATTGCGGGTGGCACAGATAATCCGCATATTGGTGATGATCCCAGCATATTCATTACAAAAATCATCGCAGGAGGCGCAGCTGCACAAGATGGAAGACTGCGGTAAGTCCAAGTGTTAATGCATTGCCTTTTGCTTTCTTACATAAAGCAAAGATTGAACCTGTCATATCTGCTACAAAGACCATGTTGATCAATCTTACACCCAGCTTCACAGAAGTGGCTGCTGAGCCATATCTCTAGTTTTTTTAAGAGGAAAATCTTGAGGTTTTAACCATGAATACCATTAGAAGCGGTTCATTAAAGAAGTTACAATTGAGGTCGTGAATAATTGCAATTACCAAAAGCAGCAAGTGCATAGTGTACAAAGTCATGTCTATGTGCTAATTTCTTGCTCATCTGAGCTTCACGTTATTAATTTGCTTTAACGGCAAAAAAGGAGACAAGTTATTTAAAACTCCTCAATTAATAACATGCCTCTTGGGACAAGAGTCTGAATTTCTGCGGCCCAGGAGATTAAAAGCAGCCTTCCCAATCTTATTACATCTTCGGTGTTTACTCGCCGCCTGAAGAGTAATTAAACTCTTTGACCAGAAGCTTGCTTTGTGGCCTCAATAAAGTAACAAGCCTAATAAATTATTGGGCATTGTATGAAATGGAGGACTTGTATATAAAACAGCCTGCTAACTGATTTAACTGTGTGGTGCTAGAGGAATAATTGTGTGCACGCAGCATTGCCCATGGGAAGTCTTGAGTTGGGACTGTTTTTCAAGAGTCGAAGCATTGTAAGGTAGTGTCTAGCCATGTGTCATTTTTGAGGCAGGAATATGGAAGTACTGTTCATTCCTGAAATGAATGCTCAGGTCAGGTAAGTCAAGCTGAACATCAGAGCTTCGTGTGAGTGACAAGTTAGTTACGTTTGGAGACATTGTGGAGCTAGTCAGCTCTTAAAAGGAACTAAGATGAAGCATTTTGAGATTGTTTCACTTTATATGGAAGATAACTAAAAATAACATTATTTCAAATGGTGAGAAAGAAACTGTGGAGGAGCAAACGGATTTGGCGATCTACATATGCAAATCGCTAAAACTGAGTGGGCAGTTGCATAAAGGTGAATGGGAATATTGGTCTTTGAATCAAGAGGCCTGGAATACAAAGGGAGGGAGAGTCATTGTGGGGGGGCAGGAGAAGGCAAAGTTATGTTCAAATTGTACAGAGTTGCTCAGATATCATCTGGAGTACCACATTCAGTCCTCAACACTAAACCAGAGGAAAGATTTATAGCCTTGGTCAGGGTGCAGTGCAGATTCACCAGAATCCCACTGCAGCTTAATGAGTTAAACTATGAAGGTGGGTTAAGTATAGGGGATTGAGAGGGGATCTGATTTGAGATTTGCATAAAATTCAGAGGATAAACTATTAAATACTGTTAATTTGCCTTAACTGCAGGTTTCTTGCTCTCTTACCCATTACCCTCTCTGAACTTACGCCCCTCTGAACTCCCTCCTTCTGTGGTTGGATCTGGATGTTTTTGGTTAAATATGGTGATAGTGATTTGTTGGTGATTGAATTTCATGCAAGGCTGACCCAAAATCCTTCCTTGACATTTTTCTTTCCTATTTTGAGAAAAGATTATTTTTGTCTCTCTTGTATCTTAGGCTCACAGCTTGGCATGTGAAAATTTGCAGTTGATGCAATATGTGATTGCCCCAATAAAATGTGAAAGGTTTTTACTGCAAGTTGGAACAATTTTGCATAAAATGTACATAATGTTTCCTCTTCATGCAAATTATATCCTCGGATTGTATCTGGCCCATCCTGTTGAAGCACTGAGTAACTCAAAAGACAAATGTCAGTATTAAGCTTATTATATTCATCATTTTGCCATGTACAGCTAATGGATATAAGGGCTTACAAAGCAAGAAATAGCGAAATTAGCAATGATCTGCTTAGTTTTAAGCAGTTTTGAGCTATTCTACTGTTTTACGTTTGGCATTAGTGGTGATCTATCATTGCCATTAACAGTATAATACTTTCATATGGCATACTTAAAATGGATTTTAGTCTTGGCATTCATCGAAGTTTGAAATTTAATAATGGTGTAAGGAAGAAGTGATTCAAAAATTCCACGTAGAATACCAGTGACAAAACTGCAATCCAATCCAAGTTGTTGTCATTTGAAGTGCTATGGAGAAGCTCATATGTTGAGTTGACCAGCATTTGAGGATATTGGAATCTGCACACATCCACTGACTCTAGGTTGAATTGGTCTTCCACCAGTAATCAGTGGGAAAGAAAATTGGGTCCGTTGTGAAAATAAGCTGCTGTTTTGGTATTAGCCCTCTTTCATGACTGGCAAAGACCAATTTTGCTTCCTGAAATTCCAGTTTTTTAGGGATCAGTAACTTTTAAGTAGACAAGTTTCAAAATCCCAGTTACCCATTAAGCATAAACCGCAAGATTCCACAGTTTTAAACAAACTTCACTGTACTTTGTCAATTACAACTGACCAGTTTACAGTATCAATTGACATGAGGCAATTATGAATTTATTGACCATCTTGGCCTTGTGTTAATTTTGATATTGTAAATTGGCTGAACACATCACACAAAATGGCAGATGTGATCAAGATAGATCCCACAGATTTTCCAGCAATCCACCCAATCATCAGTGACCATTGAGAGTCAAAGTTTCATTACAGCGCCATCTCCTTTTCAAGAGATTTCAGCTGTTTTTCAAAAATCTGACTTTTGAATTTCAAAAGCAAGAATCTGATGCATCCCTGACCTACTCTTTCACCACCTTCCATTGGAAAAAGGATACAAAAGTCTGAGATGACATACTAACCAATTCGAGTCTTCCCTGTTGCCATCAGAGTTTTGAATGGACCCATCTTATATTAAGCTGATCTTTCTCCACACTTTGTGACTGTATCACTATTCTATACTCTCTCTACCCCTATATGCTCTGTGAATGGTATGCGTTATATTGTATGCAGTACTTTTCACCATGTCCCAATATACGAGACAATAATAAATCAAATCAAAAAGCCACTCTGACTGCCTCAGTGACTGCTTAATCTCTCTATTTTGAGACTCCATTCCACGGGATCCCCAAAATTGCAGTCCCATTTCTAATTACCGGCACATTTCCAGGTCTCTTGCAGACTGCTAGCTTCATAAAGCTGACATTGTCCCTCATTTTTGCCGAACTCCAGTCTCCTGTCTGTATTGAGCCCTAACTGATTCCATGAACCAGTGAGCTTTTGCAGCTGCCATTACTCCTTAGACTTCTCCTGAGGCTTAACTGCTCTCAAGACTTTTCCAAGCCCTAATTGTCAGCAGCACAGTTTCAATATGGAGATTCTTCCTCTAATGCAGCACTCGGATAAACTAAAATGGAGCACCTTCTTAAACTCCACCCATCTCCATGACGATGCAGCCTTTCAGGGTTCACTGAGTACAGGTGGCATGGTGGAACAGTGGTTAGCACTTTTGCGCCTCAGCACCAGGGACCTAGATTCAATTCTGGCCTCAGATGACTGTGTGGAGTTCACAAATTCTTCCCAGGTTTGCATGGATTCCTCCCACAATCCAAAGATGTGTGGGTTGGATTGATTGGCCATGCTAAATTGCCCCTTAATGTCAGAATGGTTAACAGGGTAAATGTGTGGGGATAGGGGATAGGGCATGGATGGGATTGTTGTTGGTGCAGGCTCAATGGGCTGAATAACCTCCTGCACTGTAGGGATTCTGTGACTCTGCTTTTAAAAAAATTTAGTTCTAACTCTGAAAACAAAACATTTTGCTGGACTCTTCGCAAGCAGAGTAGACCTTCCATCTCCAGTTCTCCAGCTAAGTGAACCCGCCAACTGTTTTATGGGTCCATGATTTCTATCCTGACTCTAATGAATTATGGGTAATCTTCTGAACTGTCACTTTCTTTTCTGGCAACCTGTAAAGCCCAACAGTTCATTTATCTTCCCAACAGCAGTCATCCCAGAGCTAAGCATTACCTTTAAAATAGTAACATGAATTGGATATATCCCTCAATTCCTATTGATTTTCTTTACTTCCGAGTCTTCCGCATTTAGTCTTCAAGCCAGGTAACTTTCTTTTTATTCATTTGTGGGATGTGGGTGTTGCTGGCTGGCCAGCATTTATTGCCTATCCCTAGTTGCCTTTGAATTCAAGGGCTTGTTGGGCCATTTCAGAAGGCAGTTGAGAGTCAACCACATTGTGGCTCTGGAGTCACATGTTGGCCAAACCACGTAAAGACAGCAGATTTCCTTCCCTAAAGGTGAATCAGATGGGTTTTTCCGACAATCAACACTGGTTTCATGGTCATCAGTAGATTTTTAATTCCGGGTATCTTTTATTGAATTCAAATTCCACCATCTGCCGTGGTGGGGTTCGAATTCAGGCCCCCAGTACATTAGCTGAGTTTCTGGATTAATAGTCACCAACCACCAATCCAAATAGCACCCATTAACCCCCACTCTCTGCCTCCTATTTGACAACCAGTCCTCTATCCACACTAACACCCTACCCCCAACTCCATGTCCCCTGACCTTCTGCAATAACCTCTTGTGAGGTACCTTGTCAAACGCCTTCTGAAAATCAAGAAAGACCACATCCACCGGCTCTCCTCTATCCACCGCCCTAGACACATCCTCATAGAACTCCAATAAATTTGTCAGACACGACTTCCCCTTAACGAAACCGTGCTGCGTCTGCTCTATCAAGCAATTCCCCTCAAGATGCCTCGCTATTTCCTCCTCGATGATGGATTCTAACATTTTACCTACAACAGACGTTAAACTAACCGGCCTATAATTCCCTGCCTTTTGCCTGCCACCCTTCTTAAACAACAGCGTAACATTAGCCGTTTTCCAATCTTCCGGCACTTCCCCGGAATCTAGCGACGTTTGGAAAGTAACCACCAAGGCATCCACTATCACCTCCGCCATTTCTTTCAGAACCCTCGGATGCATTCCATCTGGTCCTGGGGACTTGTCCACAATCAGTCCCTCCAGTCTGTCAAGCACCGCCTCTCTAGTAACAATAATGTCATTGAGACCCTCCAGTCCTACCACCTTTCCATCTCTAACACCCGGCAAATTATTCACGTCTTCCTCCGTGAAGACCTCAGCCATTTCCCCATCCCCTACCACTAAGTCCCCCCTCTCATCCTCTAAGGGTCCAACGTTCACCCTAGCCAGCCTCTTCCTTTTTATATATTTATAAAAACTCTTGCTATCCTTTTTTATATTAAGCACTAGCCCAGCTTCATAGTTTCTCCTACCCTTCTTTATCAACTTCTTTGTCAATCTTTGTTGACATTTAAACCTCTCCCAATCCTCTTCTCGCCCACTACTCTTAGCTACTCTAATTGCCTCTGCTTTTAATTTAACACTTTCCTTCACCTCCTTCGTTATCCACGGCTTATTACCTCTCCTCCTACGGTCCTTTTTAACCATCGGAATAAATTTCTGCTGAGCACCAAGAAAGATCTCCTTAAAGATCCTCGACTGCTCCTCAGCAGACCTACCTTCCAACGCGCTCCCCCAGTCAACATTCACCAATTCTTCTCTCATCCTACCGTACTCCCCTCTGTTCAAACAAAGGACGCGTGTCTAGTGGAGCGTCCGAGGGGTCAGTGCTGGGGCCTCAGCTATTTACCATTTATATAGATGATCTGGAGGAGGGAACCGAGTGTATGGTGTCGAAATTTGCTGATGACACCAAGATTGGTGGAACGGCAAATTGCGCGGAGGGTGTGGAGAGTCTGCAGAAGGATCTAGGTAGGCTGGGCGAATGGGCCAGGAAATGGCAAATGGAATTTAATGTTGGCAAGTGCGAGGTGGTCCACTTTGGTAGGAATAATGATTGGAAGGACTATTACTTACGTGGCGAAAAACTGCAGCAGGCGAAGGTGCAGAGGGACCTCGGGGTCCTTGTGCATGAGTCGCAAAAACCCAGCCTGCAGGTGCAGCAGGTGGTCAGGAAGGCGAATGGGATGCTGGCCTTCATAGTGAGGGGGATTGAATATAAAAGTAGGGAGGCCTTGCTGCAGCTGTACAGGGCATTGGTGAGGCCACAGCTGGAGTACTGTGTGCAGTTTTGGGCGCCGTACTTACGCAAGGATATTTTGGCCTTGGAGGGAGTGCAGAGGAGGTTTACTAGGCTGATACCGGAGTTGAGGGGGTTGAGCTATGAGGAGAGGCTGAATAAACTAGGCTTGTACTCGTTAGAGTTTAGAAGAATGAGGGGAGATCTCATTGAGACGTATAAGATGATGAATGGGATGGATAGGATAGAGGTGGAGAGACTCTTCCCGCTCAGAAAGGACAGTAGGACTAGGGGGCACAGCCTCAAGATAAAGGGGGGGGCGGTTTAGAACGGAGTTGAGGAGGAACTTCTTCACTCAAAGGGTGGTGAATCTCTGGAATTCTCTGCCCATTGAGGTGGTGGAGGCTGCCTCGCTAAATATTTTTAAGACGCGGGTTGATGGGTTTTTGATAAGCGAGGGGATTAAGGGTTATGGGGAGAGGGCGGGAATGTGGAACTGAGCCACAACAGATCAGCCATGATCTTATTGAATGGTGGGGCAGGCTCGAACGGCTAGATGGCCTACTCCTGCTCCTACTGCTTATGTTTTTATGTTCTTAGTCTGGCAATAATATCACTAGGCTAATGTCTCCCCGGTTGCAAAAATCCAACACCAGATTTGTGAGAGATAATCATAACTGGGTTGGATGCTAGCCTGAAAAATAATGACCATACCCTATTAATAATCCAAAACTTCAACTGCTGCTCCAGTATCTCCGGGCACAGCAATACATGAAATTCAGTTCTCTCACACACACACAAGTTGCTGGGAAATCTCAGCAGGTCTGACAGCATCTGTGGCGAGAGAACAGAGTTCAACGTTTTGAGTCTAGATGATTGTCACTAGAGAGGTAGTGCTCAACAGACTAGTGGGACTGAGGGTGGACAAGTCCCCAGGACCGGATGGAATGCATCCCAGGATTCTGAAGGAAATGGCGGAGGTGATAGTGGATGCCTTAGTGATTATTTTCCAAACCTCGCTGGATTCCAGGGAAGTGCCGGAAGATTGGAAAACGGCTACTGTTACGCCGCTGTTTAAAAAAGGTAGCAGGCAAAAGGCACGGAATCATAGGCTGGTGAGTTTAACATCTGTTGTAGGAAAAATGCTTGAATCCGTCATCAAAGAGGAAATAGCAAGGCACCTTGAGAAGAATTGTTTGATAGAGCAGACACAGCACGGATTCGTTAAGGGGAAGTAGTGTCTGACGAATCTATTGGAATTCTATGAGGATGTGTCTAGTGTGGTGGATGGAGGGAACCAGTGGATGTGGTGTTTCTCGATTTTCAGAAGGCATTTGATAAGGTGCCGCACAAAAGGTTGTTACAGAAGGTTAGGGGGCATGGAGTTGGGGGTAAGGTGTTAGCGTGGATAGGGGATTGGCTGTCAAATAGGAGACAGAGAGTGGGTGTCAATGGGTGCTATTCGGATTGGTGGTTGGTGACTAGTGGAGTGCCCCAGGGGTCGGTGCTGGGGCCTCAGCTATTTACCATTTATATAGATGATCTGGAGGAGGGAGCCGAGTGTAAGGTGTCGAAATTTGCTGATGACACAAAGATAAGCGGAACAGCAAATTGTGTGGAGGGTGTAGAAAGTCTGCAGAGGGATCTAGATAGGCTGAGCGAGTGGGCGAGGACCTGGCAGATGGAATACAATGTTGGCAAGTGAGGTTATCCACTTTGGCAGGAATAATAGTAGGAAGGACCTCTACTTACAGGGCGAAAAGCTGCAGCATGCTACGGTGCAGAGGGACCTGGGGGTCCTTGTGCATGAGTCGCAAAAACCCAGCCTACAGGTGCAGCAGGTGGTTAGGAAGGCAAATGGGATGCTGGTCTTTATAGTGAGGGGTATTGAATATAAAAGTAGGGAGGTCTTGCTGCAACTGTACAGGGCACTGGTGAGGCCACAGCTGGAGTACTGTGTGCAGTTTTGGGCGTCGCACCTGCGCAAGGATATTTTGGCCTTGGAGGGAGTGCAGAGGAGGTTCACTAGGCTGATACCAGAGTTGAGGGGGTTGAACTATGAAGAGAGGCTGAATAGACTGGGCTTATACTTGTTAGCGTTTAGAAGGATGAGGGGGGATCTTATTGAGACATATAAGATGATGAAAGGGATGGATAGGGTAGAGGTGGAGAGGTTCTTCCTGCTCAGAAAGGACAGCAGGACTAGAGGGCACAGCCTCAAGATTGGGGGGAGTAGGAGGGGGGGCGGTTGCAGTTTAGAACAGAGTTGAGGAGGAACTTCTTCACTCAAAGGGTGGTGAATCTCTGGAATTCTCTGCCCGTTGAAGTGGTGGAGGCTACCTCGCTAAATATATTTAAGACGTGGGTAGATAGATTTTTGGTAGGCAAGGGAATTAAGGGTTATGGGGAGAAAGCGGGAAAGTGGAACTGAGCCACTTCAGATCAGCCATGATCTTATTGAATGTTGGGGCAGGCTCGAACGGCTAGATGGCCTACTCCTGCTCCTATTTCTTATGTTCCTTCATCAGAAAAAGGAGCCCTCGGCCAAAATTGTAAAGAAATACTGAGTCAAACAACTTGTAAAACAAGTCTCCAGCTCTGGTGCGTGGGAGAAAGAAAGAATAGAACAGCACGGCAAATGGAGGCAGAAATTAAAATAATGGAAATAAATTGCCTGTGCAAAATCAAAATACAAGTCTGACATTTTTTTTCCCAGGAGAAGCCAGTTTTCATTAAATGTTTCCTTGCAGTTTTGTTTCTTTGAAAATCCTTCAGCTTGAAGATGATTTGAATATCAAATCTTTTTTGTTCTAGGGTTAATGACTGCATTCTTCGGGTAAATGATGTAGATGTAAGGGAAGTAACTCATAGCAAAGCAGTAGAAGCTTTAAAAGAGGCTGGATCGATCGTGAGATTATACGTGCGGAGAAGGAAGCCAGTCACAGAAAAGATCTTAGAAATCAAACTTATTAAAGGGCCAAAAGGTAAGTTCTACATCAAGTACAAAAATTTTTTTACGCACTTTTCACTGATTGCAAATGTTGGCTGGAAAGATTGTCATTGTTTATAAATTAGATAAATATGATTGTGTTTTTCTTCTACGCCAGCCTGATTTTTCTCTTCACCTCCATTAAAAATCTCCCACGTACAGGCGTATGGGATGCATAGTCAAAGTACAAACCCTAGAAGGAAGTGACAGATCAGTACAGAAGATGTGTAGTAGGGAATTGCTGTGTATAATTCCTCTTGCATATGACAGAAGGAGAGTAAGGCATTGGAGACTCTGCAAGCCATTCAGTCAAACTGATGCTTCAGAGTTTTTGAAGTAGGTATGAGGAGGGCCTCTGTTTTGCTTTCCTGAGATACAAAGATTTGGGGGGATGTTGTCATGTATTCAGGATCCTTAAAGGGAAAGTGACAGCTGATTATCATAAACTCTCCAACATGCTCAAGTTTAGAATGGCAATGTAGGAGTAAACCAATCAGTCATTTCATGGGTAATCTGAACCTCAATGACATTCATGCAGTCTCGTTCCATATTCCTTGATGTCCCTGCCCTGTAAACAAAAAAAATCGATTGATTTGAATTTTGTCAATTTCACTTGACCTAGCATCTGCAGCCTCTCCCACCATAAACTATCTTAGCAATTTATTTTATTACATCAACCCTTAATCTTCACAATTCCCATGAAAGCAATTCAGCCTGTCCTCATCCTTGAACTACATATACCTCAGTCTTGTTCTGGCACATCTGCATTGTACTCTTCCTTACTTAATACCTCTTTCCTGGGATTCTGTCCAAAACTGAATGCTTTCCAGAGGGATCTTACACAAAGGCTTTATACAAGTGCAACATCACTTCTTCAACTAGCTCCCCTGAACTAAAGACCAAACAGTCCGTTAGCTTTTAGTGGCTTGTCAGTTAAACACCTAAATCCCTTTACCTTACAATTTAGAAAATATTTTGATATTTTTTTCCCAGATCTCAAGTAAACAGCTTCTCACTCGAATTGTGTTGAATTCCATCAGCTGTTATTTTGATTGACTTAGCTTGACCTTTGAGCTTCGGCCTCCAATACAGAGTTTGTTGTGTCTCTAACTTAGCGCCACTGTAAACTTGGATATGCATTTCTCTTCCGAGGATTTAAAAATATATACTTTATGCAAAAGGTAGTAGATGTGTAAAATAGGCAACCCATTGGAGGCAGATAGTGTGTACGTATTTAAGGAAGAATTGGATAGATTTTGAGGAAAAAGGTGAATGAGAGTTAGTTTTGGGAACAGCCGGCTATATTTTCTGGTTCTGTACATTTTACGTCCTAGTTACATGGTCTTGTTTATTGGAATAATTGCCAGTTACACTGGTTCCAGGTGAGCACTCTAAATTCTTAATGATAGTTACAAATACCCTTGCTTTGGCCAGTTCTGTTTTATGTATAACTGGTATCAAAAATCTGCAGATGCCGTGTAGTATTGACAGTTCATTGAGAATGACTTGTGATCACCTTTCAGTCACTGAAGATGTAGCTAAAGATGATACTATTGAGAAATGAATCTGAGCTGAAGTGTGCAATATAGATTTGCTTAACCTGCATGAAAACAAATCTGGTTCCTCATACATTAAGAAATAGAAGCAACAATCTTTCCATTTTGATTTGCATCTCCTGTGCTTTAGTTCTGGACATTTTTGCAATAGATATCCTGAACTTTTGGCTTGCAGAAATTAGATTACATTGTTTTCCTTAATAGCTTTTTATTTGTGACTCTTTTTCTTGTTTCCATTTGTTTGTCAAGACCAAACCACTTAAAATACAGCATATTCCCTTTTAGCTCCCTGTGCTGTTCCTCAGTAAAATCTGTGTTTTGGTGCAAGGCACTTCCATTTTGCAGATTGCTGGACCTGGTATGCTGGCTTTTTTATATGGCACTTTGTTGGAATACAAGCACATTTCATCAAGTGATACTTATCTCCCTAAGAGCATATTAAAGCACACTGTTTATTTAGCAGACATACAGAATGTGAAATGCATGGGCGGCATGGTGGCACAGTGGCTGGAACTGCTGTCTTACAGCGCCAGGGACCCGAGTTCAATTTCCAACCTTGGGTGCCTGTCTGCCTGTGCAGAGTTCTCTCCATGTCTGTGTGGGTTTCCCTCAGTTGCTCCGGTTTCCTCCCACAGACAAAGGTGTACAGGTTAGGTTGATTGGTTATGCTAAAATTGACCCTTAATATCAGGTGGATTAGCAGGTTAAATACATGGCATTGTGAGAATGTGGACTGGGTGGGGTTGTTGTCAGTGCAGGTTTAATGGACTGAATGGCTTCCTTGTGCACTGTAGGGATTCTATGTGATGCATATCTGCAAACCCATCAGTTTCTACTCCACTATAAATGTAGTAGATTGGTGGAATAAATCATTGAATGAATACGTTGAGAATCAGAGTTCATTAGCATGCTTGGTTGACACGTGCCCTGTGGTTTTATGTGAGTAGAATTCTCCCAGTCACCCAACCCCACACCCAGTTGAATTGAAATATGAATTGTACCTTGTCGTTCTAAATATATTTGTTTTGTGCCCCCCCCCCCCCCCCCCCACCCGCTTCAAAAAGGTCTTGGGTTCAGTATAGCTGGAGGTGTTGGAAATCAACATATTCCTGGCGATAACAGCATCTATGTAACCAAAATTATTGAAGGAGGAGCAGCGCACAAAGATGGCCGACTACAGATTGGAGACAAGATTCTGGCGGTAAGTTTCAAGTACACTTTTCAATGCTCTTGCCAAAACTTAACAAGTCTGTGTTACAAAATTTGGTGCAATGGACTAAATTTAAACAGTCCAACACTTGTGTCTCAGTATTGCAAGAACGTAATCAGGATAACGGCAATCACTTCTTCAAGAGGAATTTTAGTTGAAAGGTTTCTCATTGAGTACCTTATTGAGCGAGCTTCATTTGGTTGTTGCTACTTGGAGAGTTTTAGTATTGCAGCCATTAGTATTGCATTCATTGTAGCGATGAAAAATATGGTAACCAGTTATTCCCTTGAGATTCATAGACCACTAATTTATGAAGATTCTGACCATTCAGTTTGCTGCTTCAGGTTACATACATTATGTTACAATGAAGATTTTTTAAAATCTAAAGTGTTATATGAACCCATTGTATAATTGGTCTATTTATTTGAGGCTGCCAGCAAATGGCTTGCCAAGAAAGACTGGAAGCAATGAAAGAGCTGACTTTTACTAGATTGATAGGTTAGTCCTGAGAATTTTCATTATGTAGATAAAACTCCTCTTCACTCTTTCTTGACATTTGGATTCTACAATCATGACGAGTAGCCTTTTGGAAAGAACAAAAGTTGCATCTCGCAATTGTCAATATCAATCCAATACAACAACAAATGGATTGACTTGGCAAGTGGTGTTGGGGAATTCCACCACCTCCCCTCTCAAATAGGCTTCCCATTCTCCCCCTCCCCCTCTCGGCGCGTTCTCCTTCCATCCTCCCTCTACCACTACTACTAGTACTACTACTATACCCCCACACTCTTTCTGTACTTGTCTGTTCAGATCTTTCAAATAATGTTAATCATCTTCTTTGGAATTCTAATAAAACAGATTAAGGCTGCTAAATTTATTTCCTGATTTACTGCTGAGCTGATTGAGTTGGCAAGGATTTGTTCTGCATTAAAAGCAAATATGCTATTAATTACTCATATTAGCTGACTTCCATTTAACTGGCATATGTTATTGAACTGGCGACACTTTCAGCATGTGTAGGTTTTGATATCGTGAGTCACATCAGGTATCCACCCCTCAATTTCCTGATGATGTGCTCGTTATTTTTGAGCAGGTATAGCTTCACTGCAAGGCCTGTAGTGATTCGGTGCAAATTCTGGCCTCATCCCAAGAACAAATAAAATATATTTTTTGTGTTTCAGGTTAACACAGCCAGTCTAGATGAAGTTAGCCACGAAGATGCAGTAACTGCTTTGAAAAACACAGCAGAAGTTGTATATTTGAAGGTTGCAAAACCCACCAGCATGTATATGAATGATGGATATGCACCACCAGACATCACCAATTGTAAGTCTGTCTCACAAATTGCTTTACAAAGTGATTGCAAGACTGGAACTTAACCCTTTAAGAATGTCTTTAAATTGTGTATTTTAGAACATGTGTGAAGCATCGGTAAGTCGGTATCCAAAATAAACTATTTAGTTATAAAGTGGAACATCTACAGTCTTGCATCGGTTAATGTTATTTTATGAAGCTTTTCACATTCACATTCATTGGTTCCCCTCATTGTAAAGCAGGATATGCTCATGGATTAAAAAGGGAAATCGGAGAAGTGCCTCCCCTTAACCTTTACTGCCTCATGATTGTGAATGCTACATAATCTTGCCTAGTCCCATGCTGCACTGAATTTGTGGTTCCAGGCTAACACTCAGCACTTACCCCATTAGAAGCCATGCATCTCTTCTGTCCCACCAGTGAGAGGTCAGAAATTTAACTGAAATTGCACCATTGAAAAATGCCCAATGTTGGAGCAATTTTTTTCAGTTCTAAACCAAGGTTCTAGATTTTGCATACCGTTATCCTCAACTGCAGTACCTTGAAAGGAAGCAGGGATTATCCAAAATATCTTTCATTGAAGCACAACATCTTTTATTCAAAGCCTGCCTTCCTCCAGAACAGCATTGCAAAGACCAATTTCTTGGGTAATGGTATAGAAAGAAAAAAAATGCATGTTTGCTGACCCAAATTCAAGCCATATCAGCTTTACACTCCTTAAAAAGTATAACATGAAAAACTCCCAGAAAGATGATGCGATCTGTTTCATTGATTTTTCATTAACACTTGCCTGCTGCAATCATGTGTTTAACTATGATGATATCAAACTCTTAAGTGACCTGTTAATGTTACTCCTGGGGAGAATGAGAAGTTTTTATCACTGTAACATGACTGAAATAATTTAACAATGCTATTTAGTGATTAGTTCATAAGGCAATTTTTGTTGTGGTTTCCACAATGAAGGAAGCTGTACACCAATATGAATCACTGTTTTGGGCTAGAAATTGTTTACTTTATCCACCAAGGAATCACTGGACCTCAAATGTATAGTAAAAGTTGCCATAGTCACACACCATATGCTGATCTCCTCATTGAGGGGGAGAATTGATTGGTGCTGATTTAACCCAAGGATCACCATACCTCAGGGGAAGGGCAGGGTTGAGAAGGTGGGGCCTTGCTGAATGACCTCAGCCAGTATGCGAATTGAACCCACACTGTCGGCATTGCTCCACATCACAAACCAGTCCACTGGTCCTCCCTAAAGTGCTCAATGTACCGAGATCCAACTTGCAATGCTGCATTTCTTTTGGGGCTTGAATAGAGCTAGCACTGGCCAGAAACCATGATACCCAATTGTCAACCTCACCCCAGCCTCATGCTCATTTTTTCCTGTTGGAACAGTCGCTGAGCCTCATTGGCCTTCTAAAGTTAAATAGGTAGGTGAATGGGCTTTTTATTGAAAAGCTCCCCCAAGTTTCTTCAGGTGCTTGGATCTTTTCTGGACCTTGGTCTTGGAGTATCTGAAGAATTCAGCAGGGGGATTGAATATAAAAGTAGGGAGGTCTTGCTGCAGCTGTATAGGGCATTGGTGAGGCCGCAGCTGGAGTACTGTGTGCAGTTTTGGGCGCCGCACCTGCGCAAGGATATTTTGGCCCTGGAGGGAGTGCAGAGGAGGTTTACTAGGCTGATACCGGAGTTGAGGGGGTTGAGCTATGAGGAGAGGCTGAATAAACTAGGCTTGTACTCGTTAGAGTTTAGAAGAATGAGGGGAGATCTCATTGAGACGTATAAGATGATGAATGGGATGGATAGGATAGAGGTGGAAAGACTCTTCCCGCTCAAAAAAGACAGTAGGACTAGGGGGCACAGCCTCAAGATAAAGGGGGGGCGGTTCAGAACGGAGTTGAGGAGGAACTTCTTCACTCAAAGGGTGGTGAATCTCTGGAATTCTCTGCCCGTTGAAGTGGTGGAGGCTGCCTCGCTAAATATTTTTAAGAAGCGGGTTGATGGGTTTTTGATAAGAGAGGGGATTAAGGGTTATGGGGAGAGGGCGGGAAAGTGGAACTGAGCCACGACAGATCAGCCATGATCTTATTGAATGGCGGGGCAGGCTCGAAGGGCCAGATGGCCTACTCCTGCTCCTATTTCTTATGTTCTTATGTTATGTTCTTATGCAACTTGGTTGTTTTCCAAGAGGAAGATCCAACCAAAAGATAGGCTTGTGCCAGGAGTGTCTCGAGCCTTGTTAGTTGTCCATGGTCAAAATCACCTCATTCCTCGTCTACTTTTGCTATCCAGCACTGAAGCAGAAATGAGGTCCAGAAAACTGGCTGCAGTTTTTAACATCTGCCCATCCCTTAAACAGAAAATGCTTCCGGCCTTTTGCACTGAACTATATTTTGTGTCATGTTTGATATACGCTATCATTTAAGAGCAGTGTTTAAATGGAATTTACTTTGATGAAGCTATTTCTTTTGCTGCATTAATCCTGCCTGCCAAATTACTTGGAGTGTTTCTTCTTTTGGTCCAAGAGCTATGCGCTTTCTTAATTGGATCAGCAATACATCTTTAGCCATGTGATAATCAAATGTGCCAGTGTTTAATTAAAAAACAATGAACAAATCCCGATTAACTTCAGGCCTGACAACTTGAACAATCCTAAACATAAAATCAAATGCGACCCTGAGGTCAGTGACACCCCGATTATAGCCATGACAAATCTATCAACTTGTTAATAGATGGTCAGCTTTGAAAGCGTGAAATTTATTTAAGGTGGAGCTGTGATGTCATGTGTAATGACCTAACAACATCAAATACTGATTAAGGGATACAGATTAAAATCGCCAGCCTTGATATCAATGTATTATTCTTCCGTTTTTACATTGTTCTTGTGTAGCCTTATTCCCAGTCTAAGGAGCTGGCAAAATTTCATTCCAAAATTTTCCTGAATATCACTTTTTACATGTGCACAAGATTGATGGCTTGCTTAGTTTCCTTTTTGTCTCCTTTCCACTTCCTCCACTGTTCCCCCAGAAGAAAGTGAACAGGGTGTCTCCTAGAGCCAGGTCAGGAACAAGAATGACCCATGTGGGGAAATGTGGACTTAATTATATAGGTTAGTGTTTTAATGCTGTAGAAGCAATCTAGACATTCACTTAAGTGAAGGAAAGTAATTTAAAAATATCTTGGATTTTGGCTCACTTTAAAGAAAATTATGGATGAAAATCCAGATGTTTAAGATTCAAGTGACCATATAATTCTTTTGGGGTGGGGGTGGTGGTATTTAATTTAAATAGCCCGGATTTTTCCCCTCATCACCCATCTGTAAACAGGTTATTTTGAAATTCTCCTTTGTGTGTAGTGGCCTTTTTCCCAACCCCTCAGTTTTGGTGTGATCCAATATCTTTTAATAACCCCAGAGCAAACTTGAGAGAGAGTAAACTCAGAGGGTTAGTTTATTTGCACACACGAAAATCACAGAAGCTGGCGTGTGACTGCATAACCCCCAGTTAGTCAAACGATGAAAGAGGGATAGAAAAAGAAATGGCCACAGCGAAGAATTATTGTTTCGCTTGAGTGCAGAATCAAAGTCCAATAGTGTACTCTTTCACAGCAGTCAGCAGGTTGAAGACCGATGCTGGATAATTCACATTTCTGACAGAGATGATTTCTGAGATGGGACAGGCACAAAGAACTGAATTAGTTTCGTAGATGCTGGCTCAGGAATTTGAATAGAAACAATAGATGGGAAGCAAGTATTCAAACCTGGACTGCTGCCTACTAGCTGGAAAGCGCAGGCTAATTAGCAATACAGCAAGACAGGCTTATTGGTTCCTCCAGCTAGGAATTCACGTCATTTGCACTCCTATCTGTTCACTTCGGCTTTGACAATGCATGTGTATATATTCCTTTCCCTGGATTCTTGAAATTGTTAATATTACAGCATTAAGAATTAGAAAGGAAAAGTATAGGGTGCTTTGTTCTAAGATTGGTAGTCTCTGTTGACCAGGCCTGGCTTCGGAAATGTAGATGTCCTTTGTATAATTCCTTTTGAATTTGATCTCTGTAGATCTAGGATTATTGTCACCTCCTCAGAGATAATGAAATGTCAGCTTGGTTATTGCCAGAAAATCCCTTTGTTCAGAGTTAAGAGCAGGCATGGCTTTGTCTTTTGTCCAGTTTATTTTTTAATTTTGAGAAGCCATGTCTGTCTGTCTATATATAAATATTTAATATAAATAAAGTGAGGTCTTCGCTCTATGGAAATATGCATTCCGCATTATTAAACTTTGATGCTTTAATGTTTTTAAAAAGTACATCTAATAGAAGATGGTACAGTACAAATAAAACACACAAGCAAGTTGGCATTATTTGGAAATACAAGGCAACTATTTTTATCAAATCTCAATTCATAGCTGTGGCAAGCTTTTAAATATCTTCATTAGCCGCAAATGGATTTTATTGATTGTTGCTGCTTTCGCCTGACAAAGGGCAATTGAGAGGACACTAAAGCAAATTTCAAGCCCTATTGGAGTTTTCTCCCAGCCGCCATTATCAAAGTTGAAATGGTTACACAGGCTTGTTAAGAGACCAGGGAGTTTTCAGTTTCTCTTCCTATAATGCTTTTTGACACAATATTCAGACAGAGTCAAAAATGTGCAATGTTGTATCATTTAGGGGTGGAAGGTGTTGGACTTTCAAACTAAGGGACATTAGACATGTTCAGATTATGCTTCTGTCTTCAATTTAGTTCAGATTTTAATAAAAATTCTAAGATAATGGCAATTAGTATTACCTTAACCCTGTGAGTGCTGGCTGGTGGTGACACTCCTCCCATCTATTCCTGAACATTGGATTGTGAATATTGGCTGTTGTACACAAACTATGGAATCAAAGTTAAACTTAATTTTGTGCATGCAAGTATAATAGTATCCGTTTCTAAGGTGATGTTCCTCATCAATGTTGCTGTTCTCAAACTCATGTATAAAATACTGATGCGGACTTGGGTGGAAGATCACAATATCACGGTATCAAAGTTTGCAGACAAAAATAAGTCACTTTGAGGAGGGCATGAAGTGGTTTATGTTTTAAGCAGGCAGACGACATTTAACTGAAATGTGAGCTGATGTTTTTTGGAAGCAAGAAAAGTGAAAATGTATGACAAATGATAAAATTTCAAAAAGGGCGTTGAAGTAGTATTCAAATCTTTAGAAATAATGAGGCCATTAGGTTTGTAACTAGGGGTAGTAAATACAAAAGCTGCCAGTGCAAGTCCTGAACACGTCATTGGTTAAACCACAGCTAGAATGTGGTCTGCCATTTTTGAAAATTGTAAAAGAATTTTAAAGTAATGGGAGGAGAGCAGAAGAGATTTGTTAGGATGATAAGAATGAGGGGGTTTTGTTACAAAAAGAAATTGGAAAAACTTGGGCAGAAATGGTTTGGAGGAGCTTGGACACAAGAGCTCAACATTATAAGAGTGAATGTTGCAAGTAGAGCCATTTTAAAGGATGGTGTCCGTGGGAAATATTTCTGGTTAGAGTTGGTCATTAGGAGGCATAAACAATAACCTCCCTTTAATAGATTTCGTGGAAACAAATAAAATCCCAATGGGACTGGACTGGCGAGATGCGGCAAGAATGTTCCCAGTGTTGGGGAAGTCCAGATCTAGGGGTCACAGTCTAAGAATAAGGGGAAAGCCATTCAGGACTGAGATGAGGGAGAATGTCTTCACTCAGGATTGTGAACCTGCAGAATTCTCTATCACAGAAACCTGTTGCAGCCAGTTCATTAGCTATGTTCAAGAGGGAGCTGGGCCTAATAGCTAAAAAGATCAATGGGTACGGAGGGAAAGTGAGAATGGGATACTGAGAATACATGATCAGCTATGATCATGTGGAATGGTGGTACAGGCTCAAAGGGCTGAAATGGCCTACTCCTATACCTATTTTATATGTTCTTTTTTTTAACATGATGAAAAATACTAGATCAGATGAACGAAGCTCACCGCATGTCGTAAGGGAAACGTGAGGAACTGAGGTTTAGGCTGAAAATTCCAGAATTCAGAGCCTTGGCAGTTGAAGGCATGGTGGAGTGTGTAAAATCCACCTTGCTCAAGAGGCCAGAATTAGAGGGAAGTGTTGGTATCTCCGGATTGTTGAGGTGGAGGAGATTGCAAAGGTAGTTAGGGACCAAGGTATGGAATGAATTTTTTTTAAAAAATGGATGAGAATTTTAAAATTGGGTTGATTTTTAAACAGGAGCCAGTGTAGGTTAGCAAGCACAAGAGTGATGGTTGAATGGAAGTTTTGGTGTGAGTAAGGACAAGGGCAGAAACATTTTTTGGATGGCTTCAAGTTCACAAGTGGTAGAATATGGGAGGCCAGCCCAGAATGTGCTAGAATAGTCAAGAGAGGCCAGTCATACAATTGTGATAGCAGAATCCAAGTTTTTAAAAAGGGAGCGGATAAATCAGAACTGATATAGGGAATACGGTAGGGGAGTGGTATAAAAACAGTTTGTGCCTGCTCTAACTCAGTGAAAAATGAGACGATTAACCCCTCAGCTGTAAAATTCCCATATTTGGCCTGGCACACAAGAAAAATTTGTATGTCGTGACACAGATATACTCATGGAAGAAAACACATGAATTAGCCCCATAACTATAGCAATATAATTAAAAACAGGGCATTACTACAGAAAATAGTTGATGCCAAAATATGGAATGTATTAAAAAGGCAACTAACTGTAGCACTTCAGGCGAATGGGGTCAAAGATTATGGGGAGAAAGCAGGATTAGGCTATAGAGTTGGCCAATCAGCCATGATTGTAAAGAATGGCAAAGCAAGCTCAAAGGGCCAAACGATCACCTCGTGCTCCTATTGTCTATGTTTCTATGTAAAAATGGGAGAATATTTCAATCAAGCAGCTCTAACCTTCCCTGCTTTTGGGGGCCAAAAATTGCCAGTTTGCCTGCTAACTGGCCATAGGCAGATCTCATAGAATCCTAGAGTGGAGAAGGAGGCCATTCAGCCCATCAAATCTGCATCAACCACAATTCCACCTAGGCCCTATCTCCATAACTCCATACATTTGCCCCAGCTAGTCCCCCTGACACTAAGGGGCAATCCTTCTAACCCTATGGACATCTATGGTCTGTGGGAGGAAACTGGAGAAAACCCACACTGACAATATGCAACTTCCACACAGACAATGACCCAAGGTGGGAATTGAACTTGGGTTCCTGGTGCTGTGAGGCAGCAGTGCTAACCACTATGCCACCAAGCTGCCCATGTTACTAGGCTGCATAAAATATCTGTGAAACATTCTATAGTGTCTGACTGCTATGCAATATGTATAGTTGAAGCAAAAACTGCATTCCTTCCTGTACCAACACCGTATGCTGCAGTGAATGCTATTTCATTTAAAATCTGATTCAGTGGGAGTATAAAGGTTCCAGAGCAGAAGAGAAAGGAACAAGTTTGTTTTGCCTGTGTTAAATAAGGGGCTCAGCTTGCTCGACTGATATTTCTGTTCCTTGTGACCTTGTATTCCTATTCCTCATGGCCTTAATTGTTCTGTTGAAAGATAACTTTTTTTCGGATCAGTATTGTATCAAGGTCTATCTTTCAATGGCACAGGAGAAAAAAACTAACGGACAGAAACTATTTAACTGCAAAGTTGGCTGGTTGTTTGGTTTGTGTGATGTGAATAGTGATGAATGTCACATGTACCAACTGGATGTGAGCATTCATCACCAACCTAGCAATGACTGTGGGCAGTAAGCACCAAAGCCATTAGCAGTGGTAAAGCGCTGAGCCAGGGATCAATTTAATGAACAAAGCATTGATTAGCTTTCCTGACTGTCATGCAAACAGTGAGTCATTTGCTATGATTCAACATTGAGACTTAACTAAATAGGTCCTGAGATCAAGCAAGATGCTCTTTAAAAAAGAGATGGGAATTTCGGTGGCCATTCTCCTCTTCCCTCTCCCCAAATGAAAAGATTATATAAAAGGCATAGTGTCATTCACGGAGGCACAAGTCCTTGTGGTCTGCAGGCGCAAGTGAAGTCCTAATACACTGAGGAACTCTCCCCTTTGATTCCTGTCAATATTGAGTTAGGCAGCCACTGCTACACATCAGAATTGACATGTACATCCCTGGATATAAGAAGGCAAGGATTCCATTCCAGAGTACAATCCAGTGAGCCCTGTTCTCAGCTGTGCAGAAGGAGGTCATTTGGCCCATTGAGCCTGTACCGACAACAATCCCACTGAGGCCCTATCCCCGTTATCCCACACATTTACCCTGTTAATTCCTCAAACTACACAATCCATGACACTAAGCTGCAATTTGGCATGGCCAATGCTCCTAACCCACACATCTCTGGTATGTGGGGGGAAACTGGAGCGCCCAGAGGAAGCCCACACAGGCACGGGGAAAATGTGCAAACTCCCTTCAGTGACCCAAGCTGGAAATCGCACCCAGATCCCTGGAACTCTGAGGCAGTGGTGCTAACCACTGTGCCACCACTCCGGCCCTGTTTGCATTCTCTCTCCAAACTGAGCACCTGAGATAGTTGCTGTGCTTCTGATAGTCACACCTCTGTTACTGTGTTAGTCATTCTGAGGTTGGACCAATAATCCAGAGAAAGTTAATTCAGATCTACCAAGGCAGTTAGAATATGTGGAGAAATCTGCTATCCTTGCATCATCTGGCTTGTTATGCCACTCCAATCCCAAAGCAATCTAGTTAGCTCTCAATAGCCTTCTAAAGTGGCCAAGCGAGCTTAGCTTTGGTAAGCTTGGGTGCATCCAGCTAATGATGGATAATAAATGCCAGCCTTCAGTCAACTCCCACATTCTGAGAATGCAATAAAAAGTCAGAGGTATGCTGTGCAATTCACCATTTGAATCTTGTATTTGACATTGATTTTATGCTAGTGTAATAATTTAATGGGTTTCTCCTGACTTGGTTCCATACTGCATGACAGACTTGGAGCCACCAACTCTCAATATTGTGTAGTTCAATGTTCTTGTGCTGTGAATAACGATGGGGGAAATAGGCGCATTTTGAAATAAGATAATTCATGGTTCATTGTGCAGCTATTTCAACATTAACAACCTTGGTGAATTCTCAAAAAAATAATATTTCAGTTAATTGTTTGTGACTGTCTCAACTAATGTACCTCCTTGACTTAATTAAGAATGCATTGTAACAGTGACAATTCAGTAAGATATTGATGCGTGAAGGGTGCCCTGTTACCAGTAATTGTGAAATGCTGCATGCCAGCACTGATTATATCTAGGATGAGGGAGACTAGTCACTGGACTATAATCCAGAAGCCCAGACTAACGCTCTGGAGACGTGGGTTCAACTCCCACCATGGCAGCTGGTGGAATTTAAATAAATTTGAAATTGGAAGCTACCTTTTGGTAAGAGTGACCATGAAAGCATTGTTGTAGTTTTTAAAAGAAAACATTTAATACTAAACCATGGTAGGCTTCTGCAGAAAATGCAGATGTATGGGATTGAGGGTAGTCTAGGAAATTGGATCAGGAATTGGCTAGCAGATAGGAGACAGACGATGGTAAATATTCGTCATGGAGTTCGGTTACGAGTGGTGTGCCTCAGGGATCTGTTTTGGGGCCACTGCTGTTTGTAATTTTTATTAATGATCTGGATGAGGGTATAGCTGGGTGGATTAGTAAATTTGCTGATGACACCAAAGTCGGAGGTGTGGTAGATTGTGAGGAAGGGTATCATAGTTTGCAGGGAGACTTAGGTTGCAGAGCTGGGCCGAGAGGTGGCGGATGGAGTTTAATGCGGAGAAGTGTGAGGTGATTCACTTTGGTAGGAATAACAGATGTGTTGAGTATAGGGCTAACGGGAGGACTTTGAATAGTGTGGATGAACAGAGGGATCTAGGTGTGTGTGTACATAGATCCCTGAAAGTTGGGAATCAAGTAGATAAGGTTTTTAAGAAGGCATACGGTGTCTTGGCATTTATTGGTAGGGGGATTGAATTTAGGAGCCGCAGCGTCATGTTGCAACTGTACACAACTCCAGTGCGGCCGCACTTGGAGTACTGTGTGCAGTTCTGGTCCCCACATTACAGGAAGGATGTGGAGGCTTTGGAGAGGGTGCAGAGGAGGTTTACCAGGATGTTGCCTGGTATGGAGGGGAGGTCCTATGAGGAGAGACTGAGGGATTTGGGGTTGTTTTCGCTAGAAAGAAGGCGGCTAAGAGGGGATCTTATTGAAACATGTAAGATGATTAGAGGTTTAGATAGGGTGGATAGTGATAGCCTTTTTCCTCGGATGGAGAAAGCTAGCACGAGGGGGCATGGCTTTAAATTAAGGGGGGGTAGTTATAGGACGGATGTCAGGGGTAGGTTCTTTACCCAGAGGGTGGTGAGGGATTGGAATGCCCTGCCTGCTGCGGTTGTAAATGCGCCTAGTTTGGGGGCGTTTAAGAGATCCGTGGATAGGTTTATGGACGAAAAGGGATTGGTTTAGATTAGTGGGTCATTGTTTTTTTTTAACTGGTCGGCGCAACATCGTGGGCTGAAGGGCCTGTTCTGCGCTGTTATGTTCTATGTTCTAAACCTGTCATCCTTGGCCTGGCTTACATGTGACTCTAGACCCACAGCAATATAGTTGACTCTTGATGGCCCTCTGAAATAGCCCAGCAAGCATTCATTTGCATCAGATTGCTACAAAAACAGTTGATGAATGAAATTGCATGCAGTACCTGGCATTGACCTACGATGCACTGCATCCAGCCCTGTTCTCCCTGCAAGCTGCTCCTTACTAACAGCTGGGAGTTTTGCCAAAATTGTGAGAGTTAGCACTCACTAGTCCAGCAACAGCCTGAGATGGAATGATACCTTGCAGACACTGTCTCAGGTACCACCATCAACGTTGAGGGAATTGCCTTGGGAGTCCTCAACATTGACTCCAGACCCCACGAAATCTTGTGGCATCAGGTCAGGCATTGGCAAGGAAGCTTGTTGATTACCACCTCCCTCCACGTTGAATGCCATTTGGAGGAACCACTGAAGGGTAAGTAATTCACCCACTGACTCTCTAAAGCCTGTTCATGATCTACCTGACATTTGTCAGGAGTGTAATGAAATCCCCTACCCAGATGAGTGCAGCTTGAAAGAAACTTGATAGCATCCAGGGCAAAACAGCCCACTTGACTTGCACCCCATTCACAAACACTCATTCCCTCAACCACCGATGATTAGGCAGCAGTGTGGACACAAAATATACTCTGGGTTGGAGGCTTCAATATCCATCATGAAGAGTGGCACTAACCATGCTGGCCAAGTCCTGAAGGGCATGACTGCTAGACTCAGTCTTAGTAAGAAGTCTGACAACACCAGGTTTAAGTCCAACCGATTTATTTGATAGTAAACTCGCAAGCTTTCGAGGTTCCCCTCTTTGTCAGGTGAATGAAGAGTTCTGGCCACTATCAAATAAATCGGTTGGACTTTAAACCTGGTGTTGTCAGACTTCTTACTGTGTTTACCCCAGTCCAACGCTGGCATCTCCACGTCAAGACTCAGTCTTGGCAGTTGGTGAGCGAAGCCATAAGAAGGAAATATCTATTTGACCTCATTCTCTCTGATCTGTTGCCGTTGGGTCAGCCATCTAAATTCTGTAGCTACAGGAGTAGGTCAGAGTCTAGGAATCTTCCAGCGAATAACTCGGCACCTGACTCCTCAAGGCTTGTCTACAAGCCAGGAGTCTGATGGAATATTCTCCCCTTGTCTGAATGCGTACAACTCCAACAACATTCAAGAAGTTGGACACCATCCAGGACAAATCAGCCTGCTTGACTGGCATCTCATCCGCAAAGTGATCTTTGTGACCATCTACAAGATACACTGCAGGAACTCACCAAGATTGCTTAGCCAGCACCTTCCAACCCCAAGATCACTATCACCTAGAAGGACATGGGTAGCAGATACATAGGAATACCACCATCTGGAGATTTCCCTCCAAGTCACACTCAGTTGTGACTTTAAATATATTGCTGTTCCGTCACTGTCACTGGAGCTGACTCCCTAACAACACTGTGGGTGTACCTACATCACATGGACTGTAGCAATTCACAAAGGCAGCTCACTACCACCTTCTCAAGGGGAAATTTGGGACAGGCAATAAATTCTGGCCCAGTCAGCAAAGCCCATGTACCTTGAATGAATAAAGAAAATTGAAAATACCTGTCATCGTGTTGTGTGGCAGCAGCAGCACCACTGTGTTAAATGAGAGATTTCGAACAGATCTAGCAGCCTATCGGTATCCATGAGACTCTGAGCCATCAGCAGCATTGTGTTCAACTGCAATCTATAACATGGCCAGGTGTATCCCCCACTTTCCATTACCACCAAGCGCAGGGATCAACCTTAGTTCAGTAAAGATTACAGGAGGGCATGCTGGGGCAGCACCAAGCATATCTAAAATAGGATGTCAGTCTTGTTAAGCCACACAAAGGACTGTTTGCATACCAAACAGCAGAAGCAACATGCAAAGACAGCTAAGCAATTCCAAATCCAACAGATCAGATCTGAGTTTAGAAGTCCTGCCACACCCAGTTGGGAATGATGGACAATTAAAGCAACTCACTGGAAGAGGAGGTGTCACAAATATCCCCATTCTTAATCATTGGGGATTGCTGCACATCCCTGCAAAAGACATATTAGTAACGATTTTTGGCCCAAAGTGCTGAGTGGCTAATACATCCCTGCTTCCCCTTAAATTCCCCAACAGATGCCAGTCTTCAGCCAATTAGATTCACTCCATGTGATACCAAGTGATAGTGAAGGAACCGGATACGGCAACATTATCCCTGATATTATGGCAATTGTACTGAAGGTCATGTGTCCAGAATTAGCCTTGCATCTAGCCAAGCTGTTCCAGTGCAGCAACAACATTGGCATCAAACCAGTCATGTGGAAAATTGCTCCAGTATTCGTAAAGCTGGAGAAGTCCAACCTGGCCAGTTACTGCCCTATCAGTCTATTTTCTATCATCAGTAAACTGATGGAAGAGATTGTCAACTGTTTATTGAACTGCACTTACTCAGCAGTAACCTGCTCACTGAACAGGACTGCTGAACTCCTGACCTCGTTACAGCCTTGATCTGAATACACGTGGCCAAAATACTTGAACTCAGGATGAAGTGGAAATGACTGCCCTCGAGTATGGCATAACTGGAGTCAATGAGAATCTGGGAGAATTCTCCACTGATAGAAATTGTACCTGGCAAAAAGGAAGATGGCTGCAGTTGTTGGTGATCAGTCATCTCAGTCTGGGGACATCACTGCAAGAGTTCCTCAGGGTAGTGTCCCATCCCTAACCATGCTCAACTGCTTCAGTGACTTTCTACCACCTCGAAAGACGAGGTGAGGAGATGCATGGGAATGCCACTACCTGCAAGTTTCTTCCCAAGCTATACACCATTCTGACTTAGTAAAGGAACAGTGATGTATTTCTGTCACTGGATCAAAATTCTGGGACTCCCTAACAGCACTGTGGGTACACTGACGGCACATGGAGCAGTTCAAGGTAGTGGCTCACCAGTACCTTGGGGATAGTCAATAAATGATGGCCAGTCAACAACACCCACAGCCATTGAAAGATAAGATTAATATTTGCAATACCATTGATCTACGATCAATTGAATCTTGAAGGTGGCTGCCTTTGTTAGCCAGTAACCAATTCAATGGATTGCAATTACTGAATCCTGCTAGTTTTGTTGTGAAACCTTTACACACTACGAACAACTATACAGCTGAGTAGCCTTTCAATTTACTGATGGTAATTATAAATAATTGAGTGTGCTCTGCTAGAATAGGTGACCTTTACTAACAAAAACATTAAGTTCTTCGTTCTGATAGCAACCCCATTTGTTTTTATTTTAATCATATTAATATTTAAAATGTAATTTCACACATTTGTTTCTGGAAGTAGAAAATATTTCTCTCTTCCATTTCCTTACCACTGGACAGCAGTAATGTAAGTACTCAGGATATGTCGAAATTCAATGCGGTGCTAAATGTTTCCATTAATGAATAACGTGAAACAAATAGGTAGGCTTGTCAGACAAGGATTTCAGTTCAAATGATAAGTTACTTTGTACCTTCTCAAAACATAGCCATAGCAAAGCCTTTCAAAAGTATAACTCGAGATTTGTACAAGTGCAGCACTACCTTCAATTTAGGAGTCAAAGACACATTTGATATTTGAATTGCATGTGTTTTATTCAATGAGGGTTAATAAATTTGAAATTTATCCTCAATATATAAATCATGATTTTTGCTGCAAACGTTTATTAATTAACTGGAACAGGCCGAAAGATGTTTTAGATTCAAAATTAAATAAAATGAAGCCCAGCCTAATAACGATTCAGCATATTGCAAATCAATTCATTAACCCATGTCACCAGACAAGTTGCAGAAAATGTGCTTGCTTCAATCAGGCAAAGCACTTCTTGCTGGGGAGACAAATGGCTGAATTATTCGAAGCTTGCAGAAATATTTCTGGGGGAAAAAATCAACTATTTTGTGTTTACTCATGTTGCACAAAAGGTTCCCTACCTTGGTCTCGAATTATAATTCCAATTTGTAGAAGGTTGCTGTTTCAGATTGATTGCCAAATTACAAAGTCTGCAAACATAAGAGTCAAGGATGACATTTCAACACTAAAGAATGAGATGCGTTAATTTAATGTACATTTTCCATCTAAATATTGAACAGGGCCTTTCAGACCAGCCAGGCTGACAGCTCCCAGTATAGCTCCTGACTTTGGAAATTGTTTCAGGCTACTGAATGACAATGCTATATTTTGCTTTCATAAAAAAGTGACAGCAGTGGTGGAATCCACAATTATTATTTCTACAAGTAATTACAAATCAAAGAAACCAAACCTTTCAGTTTTTTTCATGCAAGGCCTTCTTTTAAAATGCATTTAAATATATGTTCTTATGAAACATAAAATTTCATACATTCTCATTCTTAATCAGGGACCTTCTTAGTAACCTAGTGAGACTTAACAGCTGTTGTGACAAACCTCAAGTGATCTTTATATATAGACAGCTTCTCAAATCCCAATTCATTAAATTTAGCACTGGGACTAACGATGGCATTCTGTCAAATTTCACTATGGTTTTGAATTTTACATGGTAACGTTTAGATCCTTAATGACATGGGCATGCCTCTGTCTGTAATTGCTTTATAACCATTGCAAATAATATGAGCTGATTGGGAAATTTGGTCTAAAAGCTGTCATAACTCGTGTAGGGACATGTTCAGCACGACTTTGTGGGCTGAAGGGCCTGTATTGTGCTGTAGTTTTTCTATGTTTCTGTGGTGATTGTCACAATGTTTAGTTGCACACTCCGTACAATGTCAGTTTTTTAACCAGATTCCAGAATAAACAAAGGTGGATAAGAGAAAACCTAGACAGGGTAAATGGAGTCAGGTGGCTGTTTCGCAAATGCCTTCTGAAATGGAAAGCAATTAGGGATGGGCAATAAATGCTGGCCCCGCTAGTGATGCCCACATCCTGTAAATTACTTCAAAGAAGAAAAATTCCTGGCTCAATGTTGCCCATAAAAGAGGGATCTTCATTTCTGGGAGCCAGGTGCAAGATGGAGCCAACCCAGGTAGGAATGCAGGGGCAACCACAGGAGTTGAATGGCTCATCTTGGTGCCAATAGACTTTGCCCAGTGAAAAAACACCCACGCCCTCACACCCACATCACCATCAATACTTGTCCCATGCCCCATCCATACCACCTCATGACCCCACCTGCCCACTGTCCCCTCATGCTGCCAATGCCATGTTCTACTTTTCCATCCATCCTCATTTTTCCCCCTCATGCTTCCTATGCCAAGCTCTACCCTTCCATCCACCCCCATACCATCTTTTCACCCACCCCTTTCAGGCCCCCTACATTAAACTCTGCCCTTCTACCCACACACTTGCTATGCTCTCCCCATGTCCATTATCCCACAGTACTTGCTCTAGAACCAATTAACACTGTGTATAGTGGGATCTGTTAAAATAGCTTTGAAGAAATGTAATCTATTGGTAAAGTTATCCCGTGAAAGGGAAATGATGCCCACGTTAATTAGTGTTAATCACACTGGCCCTTTACAGAAACTTGAAATTTTTAAATTTATGTCAACATTGTGAAATTGATGAGAGTTCAGAGTTTCAGCTGTCAAATCAAAATGTTTCCTCTGGTATTCTTGATACTAGTTAATCTGCTGGGTGAGTAAGAGTATATTAGGATAATTGTTCAATTATGTGATGACAAAACTACTTTATTTGGGACTAATTAAAATGAAATACAGCAATAATTCCAAATTCTGTTTAGTTATGCGAATATCTTTGAATCTTAGTCTCATTGCCAAAACATCCACAGTTTTAACACATTATATTTTAGATTCTATATATACCTGACTATAAATGATTAGTAAACCTTGTATAAAGTAATGATTAACTGGGAGTGAGTTGAACAGTTATTTATGACTAACTGCTTATAAGAGTTTTCCAAGCCTCTTGGTAATATTTTAGTCTTGCAACCATCACCAAATACAATTTGTTCTTTGTAATTATGTTTAACCTTCCCATAGCTGACTACAGCCAACACTTGAACACTTGAATATTTAGTGTTAGACTTCTTTATACTGCCCACATTTGGGAAAACTCTTGTCGTAACGAGCCAGATCTGCTCCTGTCGGTGATTAAAAAGCATCAAAAAGTGAGAACTGGTTTTATAACAGATGCCAGGTTAAATGTTCCTGAATTTCAGCAGTTAAATTTATACAATTCCACAAGCATAATTGGAAAATAATGAGTAGTAAGCCAAATATGAGATGGGGAAGACCAAAAATTGTGAAAGAAATGAGGTATGCAAAAGAGGCAGAAGTGTGTAGGGAGGGAATTCCGATGTGTGGGACCTAGATAACTGAATGCACAGTTGTAAGGAGTTTGGAAGGAGGCAGCCTTGGAGCAGCTTGTTTATGAATAAGACCATAAAGGAATTCAAACTAGAGGATGATTTTGATTGTGACTGTATTGCAAGCCAACATAGATCAACAAGGAGATGAGTAACATTTGGTTTAGGAAAGGATATAGAGATAAACTTTCTGGATGAACTGAAGATTATAGTGTGCAGGATGTAAATCTGACCTGAACAACATCGAAACAGTTGGTTTCAGAGACTGTGGAGATGGATGACAGCTTTAGTAGCAGATGGCCTGAGGCAGGTGATATAGGTAGGTTTGAGATTTTTGCAATAGTAGGTACGAGGCTCAGAAGCTCAGCTCACATTAGCTGGGGAAGAGGTTTTTCAGTTTGTGGTGAGATACAGAAATTGGCATTGCTTTTCCCAGTGTTAAAGAAAGAAAGTTGCAATTACCCAATAATCGATTGGAATAACACAGTGATTAGCACTGCCTCACAGCACTAAGGACCCGGGTTTGATTCCTGGCTTGGGTCACTGTCTGTGTGGAGTTTGCACGTTCTCCCATGTTTCTCTGGGTTTCCTCTGGGTTCCTTCCACATTCCAAAGATGTGCGGGTTAGGTGGATTGGCCACGCTAAAGTACCCCTTAATGTCGGGGGGCTAGCTGGGGTCAATGCATGGGGTTATGGGGATGGGGCCTGGGTGGGATTGTGGTCGGTGCAAACTCGAGGGGCAAATGGGCTCCTTCTGCACTGTAGGGTTCTATGATGATGGACAAAAACATCTTAAAAGAAAGGAACAGGAATGGGCCATTCAGCCTACTAAGCTTATTCTGCTATCAAGTTAGATCATGGCTCATCGAGTTGTGGCCTGAACTTCTCTGCCTATGCTCCCTGTAGCTTCATCTGCCAAATTTTTGCCCATCCACTTAACCTATCTGTAATTCTTTAGTGGACTCTTTGTATCCTCTTCTGGTGCAGAGGAGATGATCTCCTTGATTTGCAGATTGATTCTTGATATCCAGCCAGATCTGATAATAAATGGCTTTAAACAGTTGCACAACTGGATTTGAGAAAGAATGAAGATGAGAACCATATTGGAGGGGATAACAAGAGTAAATGTTTCAATGGGGAACAAAGGCATCAAAGGTAGAGGTGAAGGAGTGTCTGAGCCAATTGACAATTGCAGCTGAATGCCAAGTCGAAAGCAACAATTTGAAAGCACTATTGCGAGCAACTTGGGAACATGGCAAGAAGTGCAGACATTCTCTCCCTGTGTTGTTATATAGCCACTTCTAAAGTCTGATATGTTTTCTCCTCTTTACCGAGTTCCCTCTTCCTTTTTCCCCCCTTGGTCCTGTGTCATGTATCGCCCTGAAATAAAGTGGATGACTGTCTTGACTGATACCAGTTGGCGAGACTTGCTGTCTGTTTTGTGTTTCTGGTGACAACATAGCTAACCTGTTTGCTATCTCCTTGTGAAAGCATGAATAAGGTTAAGGATCCAATCCATTATTACTGGTCTGTAGTCCAGTGCGTCAACATGTGGAGTCACCAGTCCATTTACACGTTTAGTGGAATAATGGCAGTGCTCTGGAGTGCTAGACACAAGCCACTTTACAATTCAAACCTGCGAAATGGGTCACAAAGCATTTTGTGTGGCATAAAGAAAACCAATTTGAATTGATTAATTTTAAAGTGCATAGACAACATTGATTTTCTAGTGTATTGTAACGGAAATGTGCAAGTGTTGAGAAAAATATAATTCTTTTTAACCAATGCACACTGTTTTGTGTTCTTCCAGCCTATTCCCAGTTGGAAAATCATATCACACCAAACTATTTAGGGAGTACAGAATACAAACAGACTCTTCCTCCATCATCACCAGGCAGATACTCACCAATTACCAAAGTCATGGGGGATGATGAAATGACCAGGTAATGTTTCATTCATTTATAATGTGTTTGCTATTTGCTCAATGACTGACATTACACAGATAACTTTCCTTCCCTGTTATTCTTTAGAATCATAGAATCCTACAGTGCAGGAGGCCATTCAGCCTGTCGAGTCTGTCCTGACACAATGTCACACAAGCCCTATCCCCAAAACCCCATGCATTTACCCTAGCTAGACCCCTGACACTAAGGGGCAACTTTGCATGGCCAATCCACCTAACCAGCACACCTTCGGAGCGTGGGAGGAAACCGGAGCACTTGGAGGAAACCCACGCAGACAAGAGGATGTGCAAACTCCACACAGACAGTGACCCAAACCAGGAATCAAAGTATGGCACTGTGAGGCAACAGTGCAGTGCAAATCACTGTGCTGCTCTTTATTCCTGTAAAAGCCTAATTTTATCAAACAAACACTTTTCCCCCTTCCCCAAAAGGGAGCACTTCATTTTCACTGTCAAACATTATAAGGGAAATATAGGCTTTGCAGAAGCTTTATTGCACAAAATACTCCCAGTAGCTGTTTCTATACATGTATTCACTTTTGTTTTTCCTACATATGAAGCACAAGTTTCACAGTGAATGTCTATTGAGGAGCAGAACATAGGGCAGAATGCGTGCTCTCATAATACTATGTTTTGTATGAAAAGACATGTCTGTCCTTGCTCTCGGAGTACATTCCAATTAATTCAGTAGTAAGCTTTCATGAGTTTAAAATTGTTTATTATTGTGCAGTTGCCCTGAATTAGTGCAATATCCAATACTCAGTCTCATGTGAAAATGGTTGCTATCACTCACTCTGGGTACAGCTAAAGAGAGTGCACTTTTACAGGTTACAGTTAGTCAGTGATTTCCGATCTTCCAGGTGGCAGGCTTGTGGTTTGTTGAATAGATTAGATCTAACTTTAAAGTGAAGGTCTTGTAAAGCAGAGAGTTCACAACAGGTTGTGAAGCTTCTTGTAGACAAATATCCAGAAGGTTTGTTTCCAGGTGAATTTTGAAATTGAAACAGGTTAAGAAATTTGGCTGCATGATGACTTGCTACTAATTTGAGTCTAGGTTTTGTTTGAGTCCTAGTGTAAGAAGGATAACAAAACAGTTTCAATCACATGACTTCTGGGTTAATACTTAACCACCTAGTCTAGTTTGGACGGAGGAGGCCATTATGCTATAATGTGAAGTTGATTGTGGCCATTGAGTTTTAATCTTCGCTTGTGTCCAGTATGAAACATGGAGACAGGCAGCCTGGAAACTCCATAGTCTTTAGGTATTGGCCCATCCTCAAATCATGGGATGTGTGAACACAGATGGCTGTGAGATATCCTTCTCTATGTCCATATTTAGGTATTTGCTGGAGACTTGATATGGTCTGAATTTGTGGCAGCCATCTTATAACTTGGTGTCCAATTTTTAAAAGTATTGATTGAAAATGTATAATATGCTGTGTCTGCACTGGGCATGACACAGTTTTGTCAACATGCTGCTTGTTGCAACAGTGGGTGAGCTGCTAATTCTCCAATCTGAAGTTTCCATGACTGTCCCCACTCCAGCTTGATGTGTCCTGGCCTGTGACACCAATGTTATTTTTACACATTGGTCAACTGATAACTGTGAGTGGCACTGTGGTTAGCACTGTTGTCTCAGGGCGCCAGGGATCAGGTTCAATTCTGGCTCGGGTTACTGTCTGTGTGGAGTTTGCATGTTTTCTGCATGTCTGCGTGGGCTTCCTCCGAGTGCTCCGGTTTCCTCCCACAGTCTGAAAGACATCTGGTTCGGTGCATTGACCCAAACGGGCTGGAATGTGGCAACTGAGGGAATGTCACAGTAACTTCATTGCAATGTTAATGTAAGTCTTACTTATGACTAATAAATAAGCTTTAAGTCGTGTTGGTGTAGAATAGATGTTCCAAACTTAGTTTATTTGGCTGCTGGGAAATAGACTGATTCCTCTTGCATTCTCAATGATGACACATGGCTGCTTTCTGTCTTTGGTTTAATCATAAAATGTCTCAAAGCCATCTGGTGAATAAGAGGGACCATGTTCTTCCCCTTCATTTTGCACTTCTGATCCCAACTTGCACCTGAAATAGTGAACAAAATCACTTGCTATGTAAATAATCATCCAGCTTAAAAATAAAAGTACCAAATCCCTCCTAGTCACTCATATCATGGAAAATGCTGGCAAGAGTTAGCAGGTCTGGCAGCATTTGTGGAGAGAGAAACTGAAGTGGAGCTCTAAAGAAGTGTCATACAGACTTGGAACCTTTACTGGTTCTCTCCACAGATGCTGCCAGTTTTGCTGAATTGTTTCAAGTGTTTCCTGCTTTTATTTCAGATTTCCAGCATCCGTACGGCTGCACCATGTGGGAGCTCCTGGAAGCCATTGTGATCCAGGGCAGGCTTACCTGCAGTATGTGTTTGGGGCTCGGAATTTCAGCTCCAAGTCATTGAGCTGAAGGCTGAACTATGCATCAGGGAGGGGAAAAAATTACACAAGCGTTTTGTACCAGGAGGCAGTCAACGCCTGTAGGGTAGGGTCTTCTGATTTGGTCAAGAGACAGAAGGGTATGATTGCAATGAGGCAAGTAAGGGAACCCAGAGGGCAGGAGTGCAGCCTTTGCAATTGTCCAAAAGGTTTGAGGTTCCTTCAGCTTGTTTCAATGAGAGTAGGGCTACAGGGTACATGAGATGACTGACCATGGCATCACAGTACAGGAAGCCATTCCGGCAGCGGGGGAGCAAGAAGGAATACAGTGGTAATGGGAACGGTAAAATGAGGGAGATTGACACTGTTCACTGTAGCAAAGAGTGGGAATCTAATCGGATGTGTTGCCTGCCCAGTGCCAGGGATCATTTGCTTAGCTCGAGAAAGGATCCAACTGTCGCAGTCTATGTAGGTACCCACAACATAAGCAGTGCAAGAATAAAGGTTTTGTACAAATCAGTATGAGGAGTGACTTATTAAGAACTCACCTTAAGGTGAGAACAGCCATAAATTAAGAAGTGGAACCTCAAAGCTAATAACCTCTGGATTATTACCTGAGCTATATGCAAATTGGAATAGGGCAAATAAGGTTAGAAAAATGAATATGATTGAGAGAAGTGGGTTGTGGTTCATGGGGAAAGTGAGGGCTGTATAGTTGGGACAGTCTATACTTGAGCCATGCTGGAACCAGAGCCACATAACTAGGGAGCTGGGAAAAATTTTAAGTTCAAACGCACGGGCAAGGGATCAAATTTGGGAAGATGAGTAAGAAACATGGCAAGAGAGAAAAGTATTAATCTGGGAAAGGAAGAACAGATCTTGACAGAAAGGGATAGAAAGTAAGTCAACGATAAGGCTGGAAGCTACAAAAATAATAAAATAACACAACTAAAGGCTCTGTATCTGAATGCATGTAGCATTAACTCATAGTTTAACTAAGTACAATTAGATAGCCATTACAGAGACATGGCTGCAGAATGACACAGACTTGGATCTGAATATTGAAGGGTCCTTGATGTCTAGGAAGGACAGGAAGTTAGGAAGAGATGGAGATCTGTTAATTATTGATGATATTAGCATAACAGAGAGGAATGACCAAAGTTCATAAAACCAAGATGGAGACGTGATTTGAATGGAGATGAGAAATGGTAAAGGTAAGAAGTCACTTGCTTACTTACCCTAGATCCCTTAACAGTAAGTTATGAAAAGGTCATAAGGAAGCTGTGGTAGGATATAGATGGGTTAAATGAGTGGGCAAAGATCTGGCAAATGAAGTATAATGTGGGAAAATGTGAGATTGCATCTTGATAGGAAGAATAAAAAGAAGCATAATGTCTAAGTGGATTAGAGGAATCTTGGCGTCCTTGTGCATGAATTACAAAAGGTAAGTTTGCAGGGTCAGTGTGCAATTAGGAAGACTAATATAATGTCAAGGATTACAGGGGGAATTTAATACTGATGTTGGGAGGTTATGCTTCAACTATATTGAGCATTAATGACACCATATCTGGAGTACAGTATTGGTCTCCTCATTTACAGAAGAATGCAAATACTTTGGAAGTAGATCAGACAAGGTTTACTTGACCAAGATTTGGAACGTGTGGGTTGTCTTATGAAGGAAGGTTGGACAAGCTTGGCTTGTATCTGCTGGAATTTAGAAGAATAGGAGGTGATTGAAACGTGTAAGATCTCAAGGGGTCTTGACAGGTTACGGATGTTTCCTCCTGTAGAAATCTAGAACTAGGGGTCATTGTCTTAAATGGGTGGATCCTTATTGTTAGACAGAAACAAGAATTTTTGTCTCGGGTTGTGACTACTTGGAACTCTTCCTCAAAAGGCAAAGGAAGCAAAGTCTTTGAATATTTTTATTGCAGGTTAGATAGATTCCTGATAAGCAAGGTGGTGAATGGTTATTGGACCAAGTGGGAACATGGAGTTTCAGTTACAATCAGATCAGCCATGATCTTATTGAGGGACTCCTAATTTGTATGTTCATAAGCTTAATGCCATCATTTAAAAATTGGCAATGTAAAATGTTTGACAACCCTCAGTTAAAGGCATTTTTTTGAGATCATTTGAGTCAAAGATATCTGTTGAGTGATATCTGTCCTGTATATGCTGAAAGAAAAATCTTTACGCAGAAGTCTTCAACCAGCAGCTGATGGTGATTGCAGTTCATACATAACTCCCCCACCCCCAGAACATTCTGCAATTCTTGTTGCAGCCCATACCTACCTTCAAATAACCCTGAAAACCTTCTCTTTGAATGCATCACATGTCATTTCCTTTGATCTTCCACAGTTGCTGCTTAGTGTTTAAGTTGGCCCTTTGTAAAGCACCTTGGGACACCTTGCTGTGTTAACGTGCAAGTTATTTATGGCTGTTCTCAAGCAGGTGTCAGAAGCTCCAGATTACTGAAAACAGAACTGAGAATTAGTTCTGGAACTATTTGCTTACTAAAATATTGAATTTGTCTTTCATCTCTTGCTAATCGATTTTAATAAAACGTACAGATTTTCTGTCTAAAGGAGACCTTTTAAAAAATATGATTTAATATTTAACTATAGGAATAAAATGCAAATTTATTCCCTGTTCAAAAGCTCCCTGATTTCATATCGTTCTTGTACCATCCAGTGAGGTAATCTGTACCCCAGCCACCTTGCTGCATTTCCATTTAAAATGTTCTAGTGCGTAATAACAGAAAGCAACATTTCAAGCCTCAATAGAGTAATTATCTTCTGTGTCCATTTTATATTAAGCTAATATTATCAGGTTGAAATTGTACTTTGGGTTTATTTTTTTCTCTGTGCCTCAAGTGCATTTTATGAGGGAGGAGGGAAAAGGTCGTAAAACTTTACTGCTCTTCCAATTGCCATTTGATTTACTTTTCTCTCAGTTCTGACATTCACTGTCTGAGATGTGAATACCCCTCTATTTTCCTTCCTCCCTCTTACAGGGGAGCGCCAACCTTGCATTCAGCAATTTTCATTGTTGGCACCAAAAGTTAACCCTGTTGAGGGAGAATCACAGGACCATGGTGGCACAGTGGTTAGCACTAATGCCTCAGCTCCAGGGACCTGGATTCAATTCCTGGCTTGGGCCATTGTCTGTGTGGAGTCTGCATGTTCTCCTCATGTTGGCATGCATTTCCTCCCAAAGATGTGCTGGTGAGGGTGCATTGGTCATGCTAAATTCTCCCTCAGTGTACCTGAACAGATGCCAGAGTGTGGTGACTATGGGATTTTCACAAAACTTCATTGCAGTGATAATGTAAGCCTACTTGTGACTAACAAATAAACTTTAAAGCTTTTAGGTCCATGCCTCATCCTTAATTGCTGCGACATTGTTAACTGGTCATCAATCTGACAGCTTTAGAACTGTGACCCCTGTGATCGTGGATGTTGCCAGTTTTCCATTTGCTAGATAGTCCTACTGCCATAATATAAATGCAAAATACTGTGGATGCTGGAAATCTGAAATAAAAGCAGAAAATGAAAAAAAAAGTTCATCAGGCCTGGCAACATCTATGGAAAGAGTGTTAATGTTTCAAGTCTATATGACTCTTCAGTGCTACTGCCATCTTGTTTATGTGAGGTAGATAGAAAGAGAATTTCCACTTATTAACCAAAAACATGTCCCGGCACCCAAAAATTGAACTGACTGCATCAAGTAATATTTACCACAAAGTTAATAACTGACTTTCAGCTTCACTGGCAGGTGGACGGAGCGTAACGCACAGTATAGGCCCTTTGGCCCTCTGTTGCACTGACTTGTGAAACCAATCTAAAGTCCATCTAATCAATGCTATTCCAATATCATGCATAATAATATATATTAATCAGATTTTAAAATATTCCTTTGCAAATCTGGAAACAGTTACTAATTCTGAGTTAACCCCAAAATAGACAAATGCATGATTGCATTCATCCACTCTCCTCAACATCTTTCTGTAGTTCAGAAAAAACCCTCAATATAATATTTAGGAGAATGTGACCTTGAGGGGTCCTCAACAGCTATTGTGGATCCTATAAAGTTTTCATGGCATCAAATCAAACATGGGCAAGATATTGCCACCTCTACCACCTAGTGCCCTCCTTCAGCTGGTGAATCAATACTCCCCCATTTTAAACACCACTTGGAAGAAAGCACTTAGAGTATCAAGGGCATGTAATATGCTTAGCATTGTGGAATGCAATGCTTTTTGCCAAGTGTGGCTCCTATAGCCCCACTATGCCTGAGTGGCTGAACCTTGAAGGACATTGCTACAAGACTGGGCTTGCAGCAGGTGCCAGGAAAAACTTACTTGACCTCATTCACCAATTTACCTGTTGCAGATACATAGGAGTGACTGCTTCATAGTTCTGTCTTTGATTGACAATACCATACATCATCTTTCATGGTGATACCACCATACTAAATGGTATAGATTCAGATCAGCTTAAAGTCCCAGGTTTCAAATTTACACAGAAAATCTAGGCAACCCCCTACAGTCTGAGGATGGGCCAGGCCATTTGTTGCACAAGTGGAACACGAAAAACAGCTCAAATTGTGACTAAGTCCATTACAAAGAATAAAGAAGATTACAGCACAGGAACAGGCCCTCAGCCCACCAACCCTGCACCGACCATGCTGCTATTCCAATATCATGCATAATAATATGCATGAAACCCCCTACCCTTCTAAGGACCATGTCCCTCTATTCCCATCCTATTTGTATATTTGTCCAGACGCCTCCTAAAAGTCATTATCATGTCTGCTTCCACTACCTCCCAGGCAGGCACCCACCACCCTCTGTTTTAAAAAAAACAGCACTTTTCTCGTACATCTCCTTTAAAACTTGTCCCTCATGCTTTAAACCTATGCCCCCTTGTAATTTGACGGTTCCACCCTGGGACTTCTACCCTGAGATATGCATTCCTGGTAACATCGGAGTGGATTCTTAACCTCAATGTCGAACTATAACTGTTTTCCCAGCCATATCAATAATCCTTTAAAACTTAAAATTGGCATCCACAATCATGAATGGCAGTTGGCGCCAAAGATGCTCTATGAACACCCCCATTCTCAATGTTGGCAGAGCCCAGTGTAGTTGACAAGACTGAAGCCTTTGCAGCCATCTTTGTCAGAAATGCCAATTTTCAATTTCTGCCTTCTCTTGTTGGCCTCTGCATCACAAATGCCCATTTTTAGCCAGTTCCATTTACTCCTCATGATATCAAGAAAAGGCTGAAGGTGCTAAAATGCAGCAAAGATGTTGCCTGCTGACAAAATTCCAGCTGTAGCATGGATATCACTATGCCCCTAGCCTAGCTGTTCCAGTACAGCAACAACACTGGCATTTACCTGACGAAAGTGGAAAATTTCCCAGAAATATCCTGTTCACAAAATGAGACAAACTCAATCTGACCAATTACCATCCTATCAGCCTATACTCTCTATCAGTAAAGTGATGGAAGGTGTTTTCATCAGTGCTATCAAGCAGCACTTGCACAGCAATGACCTGCTTACTGATATTCAGTTTGGGTTCCACTAGAACCACTCTGCTCCCAGGCCTCTTTATAACCTTAGCCCAAATGAGAAAAAAAAGAGCTGAATTCAGGAGCTGAGTACTGTGTGCAATTTTGGTCCCCTTTATTTGCAAAAGGATATATTGGCCTTAGAGGGAGTACAGAGAGGGTTCACCAGGCTGATACCAGAGATGAGGGGGTTAGCTTACAAAGAGAGAGTGAGTAGATTGGGCCTGTACTTGTTGGAATTTAGAAGGCTGAGGGGTGATCTAATCGAGACATATAAGATAATGAAGGGGCTAGATAGGGTGGAGGCAGAAAGATCCTTTCCACTTAGAAAGGAAACAAGAACTAGAGGACACAGCCTCAAAATAAGGGGGGAGTCAGTTTAGAACAGAGTTGAGGAGGAACTTCTCTCAGAGGGTAGTGAATCTCTGGAATTCTCTGCCCATTGAAGCGGTGGAGGCTACTTCATTGAATATGTTTAAGTTACAGGTAGATAGATTTCTGATCAATAAGGGAATTAAGGATTATGGGGAGCAGGTGGGTAAGTGGAACTGAACCACCATCAGATCAGCCGTGATCTTATTGAATGGTGGGGCAGGCTCAAGGGGCTGGGTGGCCTACTACTCCTCCTATTTCTTATGTTCTATGCTGCATGCAGGCATAGAGCACTTCAAGACCTGGACAACATTCAGTCTTGGGCTGCCAAGTGACAAGTAAAATTAGCAGCTCCACTGTCCGGCAATGGCCTTCTGAACAGGAGGGAATGTGGCCATCTCCCCATGACATTTGTTGAATTCCCCATCAACATCTAGAGATCACCACTGATCAGAAACTTAACTGGACCAGCGAAGTAAATTCTGTGACCACAAGAGTTGGGTACTCTGAGTAACTCACTCCCCCAAACCTTTCTACCACCTACAAGGCAAAAGTGAGGAAAGTGTTGGAATACTGTACCCTTGCTTGATTCATTGCAGCTCTCTCAGTATTCAAGAAGCTCAATATCTTCCAGGACGATGCAACCTGCTTAAGTTGGCACACTGTGCACATTAGCTTATACATTCACTCTCAGTTCCATCCCATCAACCCCACTTAGAACCAACAATACTATTCACTGCAGCAACTTGCAAAGCCTTTTATAACAGCACTTTCCAAACCTGCATAAAAGGACAAGGCAAACAGACACAAGGCATTTCTCTGCATGGAGAGCTGTTAGAGTTTGAAATGCTTTACCATTGGGTGTGGTTAAGGCAGTCCTTGTAGAATCATCATAGAATCCCTACAGTGCAGAAGGAGACCTTTCGGCCCATTGAGTCTACATCAACCACAATACCACCCAGGCCCTGTTCCTGTAACCCCACAGATTTACCCTGCTAATCCTCTAACATTATGGTCAATTTAGCATGACCAATCAACTGAACCTTTTTGGACTGAACATCTTTGGACAGTGGAAGGAAACCAGAGCACCCGGAGGAAATCCATGTGACCCAAGGCTGGAATTGAACCAGGGTCCCTGGCACTGAGGTAGCAATGCTAACCACTGTGCCATCCCTCTACCTCTTAAGTACAAGTTAAAGAAATGTGTAAAGCAGAGGGAGATGCAACTATGTGGGGACAGAGCAGGACAGTGGCCTTGGTTTGAGACTGTCTAGCAGCGAGTAGCCATAATCGATCGAATGATATCCCTCTGTGCATGAACCATTTGTTATTCTGTAGGGGTTGCAAAATAACCTGGTTTTAAAATTTAACTATAAATACCTATTAAATCTATCCATCATCCTAAAATTTGTAACATTAATATTTCCCTCCAATTCCAGTTGCAAAGGAGATTGCTTGTGTGGGCGTATGTTTATTTAATTGGCAGCAGGATATTTATTTTTGTATGAATTTTGCTTGGAGTTTACAATGAATATTCTAGAAAGCTGTCTAGATCCACAGGGGTAAAACAAAAGATCATGCATTATATAAACAGTATGAATTCTAAGAATTATCTGTTTTGAAAGGGTATGGAGTAGATTTTCTCCACTTGTGGTTTGAAAAGCACAATTTTAAAATAGATTCATCCATTTCATCATTCTGTTAATGTTCATTCTAAAATGATTGTAATACTGTCGCAGTTTTTCCTATTAAGGAATCATATTGAAAAAACTGCATGCTTTCTCGAATTCTGAAAATTCAGATATGTTTGGACGAGTCCTGAAACATTAAAAAAACACACACTTTTATACTGTGTTTAAAATCTGTACTGTGCTGTTCCTGGTAAAACACTTGGTGATCCCTTTCGATCTATGATTTGGACTTGGTCTTTAAATAAAATGTCTTGCTAATGATATTGATTCCATGCTTGGATCAGTGCCATGGTTGCAGTAGTCCAAGATGATGGTTATGGGGCAAGGCATTGTGTAGATAATGTTGCAATGTATTGGGTGTGTTTCATAAATTAAGCAGCATTAATTAGACACTCATGTTTTGCAAGGGCAAAGGGACAGGAGTGGGCTATTCAGCTCATCAAGCCTCTTCCATTTTTCAGTTAGATCGTTGATCTGTGCCTTAATTCCACTTAGCCATCTCTTTCCCATATCCCTTGGTACCTTTATCTAACAACGTGTGTCAATCTCTGTCTTAAACATTTCATTTGATCCAGCGTTCAGTCTTCTAGAGGAGTGAGTTCAAGATTTCCATTACTCATAACAGGCAGAAACCATACGGCAAGGAATAGTGCCACCAGTTGGTCATGTAGAGCCCCAGCTGCTGGTTTCTCTGACTCTAGCCTACTGAGTGCACATTCTCAGGTTGTGACTGCAAATAAGGGCATGTAGCAACTCTGGACTGAAGTCTTGGAATTTCAGTAAACAGGAAGGCTAACATCTGCCTTTAATGTGGAGGAAACACTTTTAAAGGGTAGATTTTTGGATGGAGTCCTTACTTGGAATACAACTGAATGAAACGTGCTCCTTTTCAAGTTGTTGAACATATTAAGCAGTCGTACAGTGAACTGTTTGATTGAAACCATATTAAAGCACTATTGACCCAGATAAATTAAGTATTGGAAAAGCTCACGTATATGCCAGATTTGATTTGTTGCTCTTTCTCAGGTTCTCTCTGCATCCAGATCCCAGCTGGAAGGTCATTGCTATGGTTAATTAATATTCTAGGATGCAGATTTTATTTTGTTAATGCTGTTAGATTTTTCTCAAATGAGATAATTGATCTAAGCTTGTAATTGCTTTGTGGAGAGGCTTCAGAAATATGATTTTTGTGGCCCCTGTAGTAATTGGAAGCATGACCAATACAGTCCAGCTTCTGTTGGAATTTTTATTTTAGTGCTGACCATTGAAAACATGTTATCAATTTAGCTATCTTTACTGACAGCTTTTACTGAAGGGGATGCATCACTGCATCTGCGCTGCTTGACTTTTCTCATTAACCAGAGACAGTAACCACATTTTAAATAGTCAATATTTAATTTTTTGCCTATCGTTTGAATCTACTCTCAATGCCTGAAGTGCCCTGATTACCATGTAATATATGCAGGTGCCAGTTATTTTCAATTTTTTTAATGTAGGACATTAGAAAGGCAAATAATCACTATACACAATGTGATAATGGGGGTATGTTCACAAATGGATTGAAAATCAGATAGCTAATGATACTGGTTCATTTTTGAGATCTCAACCCTATCTATTCATTTTCTCACCATAGTCCCTCCATCCAGGAACACATCCAGTTACCCCATTGAGCCTTTCTTTGTAAATTATTCTAGAGTGTTGGGTTCTCTGCTGTTTAGAACTTTGCTATTGTAAGCACTTTGCCTTGATCAGTTTTTATGCTTGGGTCCACAAACATCTGACTCAGGAGGATAATGTGCTACAACCGCCCAGGTCCCACTTCAGGACTTGAGCACAAAAGTCAGGGCTGGCACTCCAGTGCAGTACTGAGGGGGTGCTGCAAAGTTTGGATGAGACATTAAATCGAGACCATATCAGTCTCCTCAGATGACTGCTTAAAAAAAATCCCATGGCTCTTTTTCAAAGAAGAACAGGGGAGTTATCCCTGGTGTCCTGTCTAATCAGTCAACTTTGCAAAACAAAGCAAATTATCTGATCCTTATCACATTGCTGTTTGTGGGAGCTGTCTGTGTATAAATTCAGTAAGAAGTCTCACAACACCTGGTTAAAGACCAGCAGGCTTATATGGTAGCACAAGCCACAAGCTTTCGGAGCACTGCCCCTTCATCTGGTGAGTGGGAGTTGTGTTCACATACAGGGCATATATAGACACAAAATCAATTTACAAGATGATGGTTGGAATGCAAGTCTTTACAGGTAATCAAGTCTTAAAGATACAGACAGTGTGAGTGGAGAGGGGGTTAAGCACAGGTTAAAGAGCTGCCCTGTTTGTGAACACAACTCCCACTCACCTGATGAAGGACAGTGCTCTGAAAGCTTGTGCCTCGTGCTACCAGATAAACCTGGTGTTTTGAGACTTCGTACTGTGCTAAAGCCAGTCCAACACTGGTATCTCCACATCATGTGTAAATTGGCAGTTGAATTTCCTACATTACAACAAGGACAACACTGCAAAAGCTTCATTAGCTATAAAGTGCTTTGAAGTCATGAAAGGTGCTATATGAAACATAATCTTTAGAATCCTGAAAGCTTCAGTTGGATCTTCCTCGCCTTTAGTCTTCAAAAGAACATGTGCCCAACTTTTCTTTTCCCATAATTTATATTCCTCTTAGATGCCTCTTTTCCCCCTCAGGAGGATATTTTTTCTTTTCTAATGACACTAGTGACACTAATAAATAATCTTCATGTGATCTTAAAAGTGGGTTTGATTTGTACGTGAACGGGGCTTATTTGAAACTGGAACTATAAGTTCGAAAGTAAGATGGCTTCCATTTTAAAATATTGTTCAACTGTTAATGATTAAGAATCATAGAATTCCTACAGTGCAGAAGGGGGTCATTTGGCCCACTGAGCCTACACTGACAATCCCACCTAGGCCTCAACCCCGCCTATTTACCCTGCTTGTTCCCTGACATTAAGGGGCAATTTACCATGGTCAATCAAACTAGCCCGCACCTCTTTAGACTGTGGGAGAAAACTGGAGCACCTGGAGAAAACCCACACAGACCTGGGCAAACTGCACAGTCACCCAAGGCTGGAATTGAACACAGGTCCATGGTGCTGAGGCAGCAGTCCTAAATACCTTGCGGCCATGCCGCTTCATTTATTAAGAATTGTATTGAAACGCTTATTAAATAAAGTTTGTTTCACTCTTTAAAAACTTCTACTTTGGCATAAATGTGGGGAAAGGATCCTTTCTTCTAGGAATGATTCCACTGACAAAGTAGAAAAATTGTTGCGGTCTAGTCTGACTTAATATATCTTGGGCTTCTGGTCCGGGACCCTAACAGCATATAACACCCTTATTTAATGAAATACCCTAAGGTGGTTTACAGTCACATTGTGAGATAAAGTATCACACCAAGCTACAAAGGAGATACTGGATCAGATGGCCTAAAGCCTTATAAGAGGTAGATTTTTAGACTTCCCTTAAAAGAGGAAAATGAAGTAGAAAGGTGTAGAGAGGAAATTCCAGATCTTGAGGCTTAGGCATGACCATCAATGGTTGTCATTATTGGTAATGCACAAGAGGCCAGAATTAGAGAAGCCAAGGTATTGCAGACTTTTGTGGGGTTGGAGGAGATTACAGGGATAAGGATATGCAAGGCTATGTAGTGATTTGAAAACTAGGATAAGAATTTCTAAATTAAGATGTTACTTAATTGGAACATGGTGAAACTCAGTGGGTGAGGTGCCCGGGCTCCAGCTCTGTTGTCTAGAGTCATCTAGACTCAACATTGGCGCTATTCTCTCTTGTCAGATGCTGTCAGACCTGCTGAGATTTTATAGCATTTTTTGTTTTTGTTTCAGATTCCAGCATCCACAGTATTTTGCTTTTTATATGAACACTCTACTTGATTTGTTTTTACTTTTTCTGTTCTCCTTTCCCTCCCACACCAAAAATACTCCAGTATCTTGGCCTTGAGCCATGTTCCATTGAGAGGGCAGTGCAGCATAAAAGATCCATTGAGCTGATATCACACCATCATTGTTTGTCAATCGTCTACTCGCGTGTGTCGCCAACTCTGCAAAACAGCACTTGTTCTGAAAAGCAACAGTAGCAGCTCTGTGTCATAAATAATTATACAAAATGGGAGGTGAATTATAGACGTGTTTGAATCTGTCATTTTTGGACTTGGTATTTGCATCTCATCATGAATGAATCTATACTAGCTTCCCTTTCACTGTCACCCTTTCTTTTCATTGAAAACCTCTCAACTACTGTTTAACCTCAGGCAGAGCCACCTTGTCTTAGCTGGAGTAATGCACCTTTTTTTTGTATACTGGATGGCATAATGGAAAAATGCAGTTGTCATGTACAGTATGCTGACCTTGGATCCTCCCCCATGGCTCAAATAATCATGATGCTTAACAACACACTCCTTTTTCGCATAGATGCAACATGCGATTTGATTATTCTCGAGGGGGTTAGGGATAATGAAGTCAAGGACACTGTTAAGCATAGATTTGACCAGCTGTTGTTAGTCTTTGGATCTGCAAATCATGTGAATATGCGCTGCTTTTATTGTGGTTGCTTTGACAAACTGCTGTGTTTTTACTTACTTAAACTTCCTGTGGCGAGAGCCCTTTGGTCTATTCAATTTGTCTTTTCTGCTTACAAATGGGACTGTGAGCCAGCATCCATTTGTTGTTACTGATGTTGCTGGAAGTCTGAAATAAGAGAAAAGGCCTGAAATACTCTAAGTCAGTCAATGTCTGTGGAAATGAAGAGTTAATGTTTCGGGTCGATGAGCTTTCAGTGGAACAGATTTGATGAACAATCCTCGACCTGAAATATTAACTCCATTCCTCTCTCCAACATGTTGCCTGATCCATTTCTTATTACTTGGTAGAGATGTGGCTTTTAAAATCTTTGAAAGTAACCTCTTTGGTATGACTACAGATGCAGTCTGCACTTTGCTGGGTACGTAGTTGGGGGACGGGAGCAGAAAGTTTTAGATTTTTGAATGCTTCTGTTCAAAGGGCTTGCAAATCATATTGCAGCTGGAAGAGATGCCTCACTTTTCATGCTGTTCCTGTAGCAGAATACTGTACTGGATAGTTGAAGGTGGTGATATTGTGATTTAACTTACTTGCATCACTTCTATTTCATTCCATGATAATGAACAGACAAAAGCTGCAATCAAACCCAACATTCTTTGGGGTAAATGTGCAGAACATGGACTCAAAACTTCCAATCAGGGTCTGGACCCCCGTGTCTTTTTTATTCATTCAAGAGAAGTGGGTGTTGCTGGCTAGGCCAGCATTCGTTGCCCATCCCTCATTGCCCTCGAAGATGGTGGTGAGCTGCCATCTTTGTATTCGTACACCCACAATGCTGTTAGTGAGGGAATTCCAAGATTTTGACCAGGGGACAATGAAAGAACAATATAGAGGAGAATTTCCAGGTGATGGTGTTCCAATGTATCTGCCCCCTTTGTCTTTCTAGGTGGTAGAAGTTATAGGTTTGAAAGGTGCTTTTGGTAGGTTCCTGCAGTGCACTTTGTAAATAGTACATACTGCTGCAAGGATGGTGGAGAAAGTGAATGCTTGTGGGTTGAGTGCCAATCAAGTGTACTGCTTTGGCCAGGATAGTGTTGAGCTTCGAGTGTTGTTGGAGCTGCATCCATCCAAGCAGGTGGAGGGTATTGCATCACACTGCTAACTTGTGCCTTTGTAGATGGTGGACAGGAGATGTTACTTACTGCAGAATTCCCAGTCTCTGACCTCTTGTAGCTACAAAATTTACCCCATGATGTTGATAGTGGGGAATTCAATCGAACTCTGATCGCACAAAGTACCCACTTCCCTGAGTACATTGAAAACGTTCTATCTTCTGTTGGGTGATTCATAAATTCCACAGGAATTCTCTCAAAGCTACAGTGAGAATCTGCTCTTCTGCCATGACTTTTAAGGCATCAGCTGCCATATATTTTCTAACTTTGTGTTAGTGAGTGGGCGGGTCAAGGGTAGTTTGGTTCGGGGCGCTGTTAAGTTGGGGAGTCAGGTGGTTGGAGGAGGCCAGTGATGTGACTTGGTGAGTGAGGGCACAGTCGGGTCAGAAGGGGTTGTTAGGCCAGAGTTGGGCAGTGGGAGATAGTTAGGTCAACAAGGTGTCAGATGGTTGGGACTAGTCAGACCAAGTGTAGGTGGGTCAGGAAGTTTGTCAGGTCGGGAAACTGGGTGGTGGGGTCTAGTGATATTGGGTCGAGGGAGGGGAATAGTCAGGGGTATCAGTTGTATCGCTTATCCAAGAGTTAAGGTAGGACACTGCTCACTAACATTTCGTGCAGAACTATCCAAAGTCTCCAACTCTTAACTTGGTGTTGGATGTTTTCTTAAGAGGATTTTGGAGATTTTGTTCAGAGGGTTTCGGGGAGCAGGGGAATTGCCCCTCTGAAGTTCAGACTCCTTGGCAAATTCCATGGTGTCAGTGAATGAGACTTTGACAAGTACCATGTCCAGTTTCTGACATGATGTGGATATGCCGGCATTGGACTGGGGTCACCTGAAGAAGAGCTTAACCTTGAAAGCTTGTGAGTTAACTATCAAATAAATCAGTTGGACTTAAACCTGGTGTTGTCAGACTTTTTACCAGTTTCTGACAACCAGAATTCTGGCCCACAGTTTCCTCCCAGCCTCTAGTGCAACTACTGCATCTGAGGGACAGGCAGGTAATCTATTTAGAGACATATTTTGGATGAGTCTGTTGACTGCTAACAAGTATATGCAAAGACAGTGCCTCAGGGTAAATTAATTTGCTCTCCAGAAATGATTCAGGTAAATTGCCCTTCACATTTTCCTTCTGTTTTCTTTGAGGAAGTGTGTAGTTTCTACTGGACCTTACTCTTAAACTGACCACGTGGAGATTTGTGAATTAGAATGTCATGAGCTATTTGAACAAGTCTTGAGTTTTAATTTCATATAAATGAAAAATAATCAGCTCATTTTGTATGCATCAATTTTATCTTGATGCTTGTGAAATAGTTTTGATTTAAAGCAAGTGACAAGGAGGATGTTTAGGGTGATGATGTGTAAAATGAATGTGCCCAATAAGCATTCCCAGGGGAAATTAATGCAAATACAATGGAAAGCCAAATTCCTTCACCAAATAGTTTGCTTTTCTCTGGGTATATTGCACCAGGAGAAATGCATCCATGTTTATATTGATATATGATAAACAAGACTGTTAAAGTTAATTGTGCATTGTCTGTGGCATGCTCAAATAGTAAGCACTGCTTGTGACTAATGAATATTTAAAAGCAAATGTAAAAATAAGCTCGTGTAACATGTAAATATTCATGTAAATGTATTAATAAACGGAGGGTATTGCAGTTTTTCAGAGCTCTAGATATTTCTCTTCTACTTACCTATTGCTTCCATCCCTTCTCATTCCCAGTCAGTAGAAGTGTGACTTAGTTACATCACCTGGAATACTGTAACATTGCCCAGGGACAGGCCAAGCACCCTCATTGTTTTAATTCGCTCTCCTGAAATGATCTGAACCTCCCCCACCACTGCATGTCCTCCTAGCCTTTCTCTCTGATCATGTGACCCATGAATCAGGCTTATTAAACATTGGCAAAACTTTAAAACAATTATTGCCAGATTTGAACATGTAACATAAAAACTCATCAGTACAGTAAGACACCACTAATGAACTTAACCGAGCATCCTTCAGGCTGACATTGAGTCCATCCCAAGGATTTGATCAATTGAATACAAGCTTCAGTATGGTGGAAATGCTGATCAAGCCACAGATGGCTTCATTCGGTTTGGTATGGAGTTCACCTTCTGTCAGGCAGAAGTTACAATGGCAAGTATTTTAGCTTACCTTCACACATTTTTCCCCCTTTGGGGATTAATGAGGCAGTGCTGGAAGGATTCCTGAGCTGATCAATCAGCTTGTTGAACCGCATTACGAATGCTCCATCAGTGACCAACAAGTCCTGGCATTGGACTCTAACACAGAGCTTCTGGTCCAGAGGTAGGGGTGCTACCACTGTGCCACAAGGCCTCTTATGACAAACACTCAAATTACAGAACAGTCGGTCAGCATAAATGGAAAGGCTGAATAGTTAACATCACAGGCAGGACCCTGCAAAGATGGGTCCTGCTCCAGATATTTCTATACTTATGTGCTGACTGTGTGAATGTTTCCAGCATTTTCAGCTTTGATTTCAGATTTTCAATAATTGCTGCTTCTTAAAAGATAGTTATACCTGGCTGTACATCTGAAGAATGGAAGCTGCTTTGAAAACCCAGCCATAAAGAGTTGCTTTGTGTTTTGCTGGCATCCAAACTTGTCAGTCAAAACAGTTAACCTAATGGCTTACTAGCACCGACCTAACCTTCCCTATGGTGGCATTTTCAGCCTCATTTCAGTGCAAGTTCTCTTCAGTACAAATAAGCCAAGTCTGCAGTGGTTAGTTTGAGGTATCGTCACCAACCATAATAAATATGGGAGATTTTCTACAACAGGTTTGAGTTGTTGCAGGGAATGACCTTCAATGAGTGAAGCCATTCTATAAGTAAGAATGTAGGGGAAGTCAAGGGACACTTTGCTTGTGAATCTCAGCTGTTCTTAATTTCTATTTATGATGCTTAAAGGTGTGCTAAGAACTGTTCCGTTTTGTAACTTCAGAAAACTCCAGGGCAATCTTTCTGATTTGTTTGGTTGCAAAGCAGCTCTTGGCTTCATTTCATGTAACCTACTTGGTTTGACCACAGATGACATTTGTAGCTTTTGACTAGCAGACAAGAAAGGCAGCATTAAACTCATTGAAGTATTCTCCAGTATAGTATAGTGTTGGATATTCATGTTGTGCCAGCACAGTGCCCTGCCTACCAGGGGTACATCTCAGGAAAACATGAGCATGTTCACCAGAAAACACACAGCTTGTGCTGCAAATGAATGAAACTGGGTGCTAGAAACAGCCATTTTGTGTGTTACCTGTGGCTTATCAGCAGATTGTGTATATCTCCATAAATGGTACTTCAATAAAGTATGGTATTCCACTAGTCTGTGTATAAATCAGATCAACAGAATCAATGGGCCATTATTGCAATGAAAATGCTGAATGTTCTAATTTATTGTGCAATGTAATTTACTCTGATCCTAGTGACCAGGATTATAAATTGTTTATTTGCAATCTTGTACATTTTACTTAATGTGGATAGTAATACTAAAAGGCTTTTGCAATAAGAAAAATGCAATCCCTATAATACAAATTCTATAATCTATTGGATGGAAATGTAGAAGATTATTAGACTGAGTGTAACTGAAAGATGGAGCCATCATAAATATGCTTAGAATCAATCTAGAATATTAAATACAATAAATCCAGGTTCCCTCCTAGGGAAGAGGGATAGGATGAAATTGATTTCCCCCAGTCCAAGTAATACATGAGCTTTTCTGAAATGAAGTGTTGCAGCTCCCCTAATGGTTTAGCTGGCTTCAGACAGTAACTGGTCAACAGAGCCCCAGTCTGTACTGTGTTGATTATTCCCGGCTAGGCAGTGGTAGCGTTGGTATATTGGGACCTCTTCTCTCGTTTAGAAGAGATTTAAAAAAAAACACAATGCTGGAAATGCTCTGTAGGTCAGGTGGCATCTATGGAAAGAAATGTAATTAATATTTCAGGTCAGTGGCCTTTCATCAGAGCTCGGAAAAGTTAGAAATGTAATGGGTGGGGCAGCACAGCTTCAATTCCAGCCTCAGATGATTGTGTGGAGTTTGCACGTTCTGCGTGGGTTTCCTCCAGGTGCTCTGGTTTCCTCCCATAGTCCAAAGATGCGCGGGTTAGGCTGATTGGCCATGCTAAGTTGTCCCTTAGCATCAGGGGGATCAGCAGGGTAATATGTGGGGTTATGGGGATAGGCCTAGGTGAGTTTGTTGTCGGTGCGGTTTGATGGGTCAAATGGCCGCCTCCTGCACTGTAGGGGTTCTATGATTCTAGGTTTTAAGCAAGTAAAAGGGATGAAGGATAGTGGTCATATTGCCATTCACATTTCCCCAAGATGGATGATTTTTTGTTTCTTTACTTTATCCTGTTACCATCAACCTCTGTCATTAATCTGCCCTGTCTTTCACCACCTCACACTTCTTCCTTTTTACTGTTTTTCCAACTCTCCATCTTTCACTTGCTTTGAAACCTATTATCTTTCTAACTTCTTCCAGGACAGAAGTCAGTGACCTGAAACGTTAATTCTGTTGCTCTGTCCACAGATGCTGCCAGACTTACTGAGTTTTTCCAGCATTTTTTGTTTTTATTTCAGGTTCCCAGCATCTGCATTATTTTGCTTTTATCTGTTATTCAAGTCTGCAAAACATTCCTGTAAATTGTCAGTTCCACAGCTGTAGATGCTTGTTACTTGACGTGAATGCTCAGGCCTTTTTGGTTGGTCCTATAGTTTATATTCTTTGGATGTTTGTGCTCTGGCAAGCACCAGGATTAATTTCACAAGACATTTATCTGTATTCAGTGATCTTCACTTGCCCACGGGCATGTGTAAAATGTACATAAAAATGATTTTTATGTGCAGGAGAAGCTCAGCATTAAACGGCTCCTCGCAAATTTAAGAGCAATTGCACGTTAATTCTTACCACCTTTTCCTCCTCCTCACTAAGTACTGTGCAGGGCCAGAGTGCTACTGTTAATTGCTACATTGATTTTGAGAACATGGTTCACAACAAGTCAGATGCAGCATTTGCCAACTATGCCCAGCGGTCTGCCAGTTTTCAGTGAAGCACAGGTGTGCAGTGTGTATTCGGTTCAGGTTGGCAAGTTGACGGATTTACTGCTGTTTCACTTCCTAGAGTAACTGGGTTGGAACAAACTGTACAGGTCAGAAAATACAAGTGGATTATTTTCATTGAATCCATACAGTTCTGCTTAGCAGAAAATATCTCTGCCAAAGTGGAAGTGTACTAAAAGTTAGGCAATGCACTCCATTTAGAAAGGGCTGAGCTTGTAGATGGGTCTATTTAGCTGCTGTTCCAATCCATCTCCTGATTCAACGTTCTGAGCTTCCATTCTCCCTACTTGGAGGGACACAGTAAGTTTGCCACATATTTGCTTTGACTTTGTCTGCCAGGAAGCTACAATGTCCTTTTGTAGATCCTTAGTGTTTTCAAAGTTAGTGTCAACTCACTCAGTTTCCTACAAGTGGAGTTCATGTAAATCAGTTGGAAGTGTGCTCAATTCTTTATGCACACTGATGAACTTTCGAACACAGCATCACCTGGTGCCTTGGGTGACTGTAGATGCAGTATCGCCACATTAGGATACTTTCTAATGGGCAAAAGCTCCTGCAAGGTCCTTTTTTGGAAACTCTGCAGATGCTGCAAAATGCACTTGAAAAATATAAAATCCTACAGTTCAATCAATTTAATGTGCTAAGCACTATCTGCCTATGCTGTAGCATTTTCAATATATGAACATGGTAAAACACTTTGCAGGATGCATCATCAATATGACAGATTACTTGTGAAGTGCTGACATGGAAAAATACATATTGGTATCACATGTGAATAAAACTCATTATCATTGAGGTTTACAGCATGGAAACTGGTCCTTTGGCCCAGTTTTTACCGCTAGGCTAGGCTAAATTGCCTGCGTTTGGCCCATATCCCTCTATACCAATCTTACCCATGTAACGGTCTAAATGCTTTTAAAAGACAAAATTGTACTGGCCACTACTATACCTCTGGCAGTTCGTCCAGACACTTACCACCCTCTATGAAAAGCTTGTCCCTCTGGACCCTTTTGTATCTCTCCCCTCTCACCTTGAACCTATGCCCTCTAGTTTAAAACTCCCCTACCTTTGGGAAATGATGTTGATTATCTATCTTATTTGTGCCCCTCATTATTTCATAGATCTCTATAAGATCACCCCTAAGCCTCCTACGCTCTAGGCTATCCAATCTCTCCTTATAACTCAAACCATAAAGTCACCATTCAAAGTCCAGGTAGCATCATTGTTTTCTGCTACAGTGAGCATGTCTGCTGTATGCAGTGTCTATATTTGTAATATGGTTTGAACCAAGTTCAGTTCGGGGAGAGGGCACGTTAGCTTCCAAGTATGTTAGAGTCAAATGTTCAGTGCGTTCCTGATCACCCTTATTCACATGATGTATCATTTAATTCCTACAGTCCAGGCCTCAATCAATCCACATTCATTTACTACTTAATGCCATGTTCTGACACAAGGAGTCCTGCACATCTTTAGAGTGAGGGAAGAAACTGGAGCACCCAGAGGAGAGCTGAAAGAGTTGGTTGGACTAAAACACTACCAGTTCCACTCTTCCTGTGCTTAGTTTTCAAAAGATGCCAATGTCAAAGTGAAAGTGGGAGCTTAATCTCGTTCTCTCAATTGAAATCTCACTTGCTCTGAGGAAAGTCAGTACTGATAAATTGATGCCACTGTTTTTTAAATTACTCCAGCTGAAAAGAGGAATTTTTCACGCAAGGAAAAACAGATCCGTGATTCAAGAGTTGCCTATCCTGGATGATTATGTCAAAAACATTTCCAGGTTGTTTCACAAATCTATCATTATCTGACTTGAGCCTTTGCTTTGTATCTTCATTTTGCAGATCTGGTAACAAATAGGAAATGTTCTAGTACCTTGAACATTTTGCTGTGCTTAGGAGAAGACTCAAAGCATGTATTTCCTCCTAGTCCTGATTAGAGCTATGGTTTATGCTAGAGTCCCTTTTAGGTATTGATTCATGCCTGCCTTCCACCCTATCACAATAGATATGTTGTTAGCCTGACATATTAACTTTGTTTCTCTGAGTAATTTCACTATTGTGTTTATGTCTGATTTCCAGCATCAGCTGTATTGTGCTTTTGTTCATGCTGGGTAGGTTGACCTCAGTTGGGGCAGTGGTGGAGCCACTATAGATGGCAAGGAAGCCATGGCTTCAGAAGGTCGAGGGGAGAAAGCTTTCTATTTAAAAAAAAAAATCATAAAATCCCTAGAGAAGGGGGCCACTTGGCCCATCAAGACTGCATCAATCACAATCCCACCCAGGTCCCACTCGCTCAATCCCTATTTATCCCGCTGACACAAAGAGGCAATTTATCATGGCCAATCAACCTAACCCACACATCTTGAGGGTGTGGGAGGAAACAGGAGCACCTGCAGGAAACCCATGCAGACACAGGTAGAATGTGCAAACTCCACACAAGCAGTGACCCGAGGCTGGAATCGAACCCAGGTGCCTGGTGCTGAGAGGCAGCAGTGCTAACCACTGTGTCACCAAGCTGCCCCCTAGAGTTTTGGAGCCACAAACAAAGTTGTGCTTTTACATTGCTCCACACATGTTCAAACAGTTCAGAGTGGCTACACCAATGAGACTGTTAAGAAAGGAGGGGTGAGATGCAGACTTCTTGTACAGTTGAAAATTACAGACATGAGGACTGCCAATATAAACATGGGGATGAGAATCTTAAGATGGAAGTGTTAAATGGATCCCGGCCAAATTACAAAATCTGAAACAGGACAAAATAGGTTTATTCATAGGATCTCTGCCTCCCAACTGTGAACGGTATTCCAGCTGTGTTCTGAATTCTTAATCTAACAACATCCATTGCCTGTGTACGTTTCGCATCATAATCAACGATCAACAGTTGGGGATAAAATCCAATACAAGTCAGTAAGCATAGGGCAAAGGGAGGATGAAACTTCATTGAATCCATAGAATTCCTACAAAGGAGAAGGCGGCTATTCGAGAAGAGAACGGAATCTTTTATAAGAGCCTATTAAGTTGATGGATGGCTGGCTCTTTCTGGATATAACTGTGGAGAAATGCTGAGCAATGGAAACAGCTAAGAGGAGGGAATTGTTTGTGCTTGTGTCAGGATCACAGGTTGAAGTGTTCTGCCTTGAACAATGATTTTATATATACTGAAGATCACTAAATAGATTGCATTACTTGAATGAGATAATGGGATTCCCTGGAGTCAGCTGCATTAGATATTAGATATTGCAGTACATATATAGACAATTCATCCACTATGTGACAGTGGTCAAGCTGTCTTGTCCCATTGATCATTTCAATTGAGTTTTTGGGATCAGTGAAGGGGAAGAAAGCTGACCTGTGATAATCTGAATTTGGCTGGCTTGCAGATAGTTGTGACCTAAAGTTCAGAAGACAAAAAGGAATGTAGATGATGCTGTGACGATTGCCTATAGAGAAAGTAAGTGGTTTCCATACCCTAGAAAGGTTACAAAGGTGTATCTGTACTGTTAGTTGATTCTTATTATATTCCTCTAAAGGGAATTTATAGTTGCTTTCTTTTTGAGACCTTTGCACATTGCAATGCTGTGTCACACCTTAACGCAGATGACATGTTAATGTTAGCAGAGACTGTTAATGTTTGACTTTTGTATTTGATTGTAGTGTTGAAAAAGTGGGTTCTGGTAGTGGTGGTAGGTTCCCTATTCCCACTGATTCCATCCCTCATTGTGGCTACTGTCTCAGGCTACATTTGGGCAGTACAGTTGTGCAGTAGTTAGCACTGCTGCCTTACAATGCCAGAGACTCAGATTCCAATTCAGCCCTGGGTAACTGTCTTGTGGAGTTTGCGTGTTCTCCCTGCGTCTGCATGGATTTCCTCCAACTGCTCTGATTTTCTCCAACACTCCAAAAATGTGTAGGTTAGGTGGGTTAGCCATGGTAAATGCGCAAAGTTACAGGGATAGAATGGGTGAATTAGCCTGCTGGATAAGATGCTCTTCCAGAGAGTTAGTGCAGATTTGATGGGGTGAATAGCTGCCTTCTCCTTTGTAGGAATTCTATGGATTCTATGAAGTTTCATTCTCCCTTTGCCCCTATGCTTACTGACTTGTATTGGATTTTATCCCCCAACTGTTGATGGTTGATTATGATGTGAAACATACACAAGGCAATGGATGTTGTTAGATTAAGAGCTCCGAACACAGCTGGAATACCATTCTTAGTTGGGAGGCTGAGATCCTATGAATAAACCTATTTTGTCCTGTTTTGGATTTTGTAATTTGGCCGGGATCCATTTAACACTTCCATCTTAAGATTCTCATCCCCATGTTTATATTGGCAGTCCTCATGTCTGTAATTTTCAACTGTACAAGAACTCTGCATTCCTCTAACTCTGACCTCTTGTCCATGCCATCACTGGCAGCCTCCAAACTGCCTCTGGGTTTCCTTGTCCAACTTTGATATTTTGAAACCCTCTTAACATCCCATCTCTTTCACCAAAATACCTGTCCTAATGCTCCTTGTTTTGGCCCATTACCATTTTGTGTCTGATGCTCCAATCTTTACTATGCTCTGAAGTACTATACAAAGTGCAAATTATTTTTGATGTGTTTTGCTGTCCTTGCGTTTAATGGCTTATGTACTTTGGAATACCTTGTAGTCTGGGAATGAAATTCAGCTTTTTCTGAAAATGTTCTCTGCCTCACAGCTATGAGAAGAGTCTGCTGGCTAGGTTTGATTTCCACTTTTATCTGATGGGTATGAATTATTTGAATCAACATAGCTGCAGAGTGCAAGCTAACCTTGTTGCAGAATGGAATGAAGGAGAGTTTGCTCTCAGCTGCAGGGAGGCGTTGCAGCACATTGAGTCTGCTTTGCCATTCAGTAAGATCATGGCTGATCCGATTATAATCCTCAACTCCACCCCCTCACCTTATCCCTATAACTCTTGATTCCCTTACTGATCCAGCCTCCACAGCTGTCTGCGGTAAAGAATTCCACAGATTCACTACCCTCAATGAAGAAACTCTTTCCCGTTTCCATTTTAAACAGGCCACTCACGCTGAGGTAATGTCCTCTGGTCCTAGACTCTCGCACAGGAGGAAACATCCTATCAGCATCAATCCATCAAGCCCCCATCAGGCCGCCTGTCATTCTTCAAAACTCTAATAAGTACACGTCCAAACTACTCCCTCCATTCCTGGGAACAACCCTGGACAACAGCTAATGCCAGAACATCTTTCATTAAGTAAGACCAAAATTGTTCGTAGTATTTCAGGAGTGGCCTAAATAGTGCCTGTATAGTTTTGGCAAGGTTTCTCTAATTTTATACTCCATTCCTTTTGGAATAAAGGCCAATATTGCTTTTCAAATTGTCTGCTGAACTTGCATGCTAGCTTTTTATGATTTATGCATGATCACTCTGTGCTGCAACTTTCTACAGTCTTTCACCATTTAAATAATATTCAGCTCCTCTATTCTTACCAAAGAGCATTACTTCACATTTTCTTACATTATATTCCATCTGTCAAGTTTTTGCCCATTTGATCTGTCTATATCCCTCTGACTGTTTGGGGAAGTGTGGTGGGGAGGGAGGGGGGCGATTTTAGCAAAAAATATTTTAAGTGCCAAATGATCATGAAAACAAGAGACAAATGCACTCATTTTTTGGTGCATCCTCAGGTGGAATCTTCTGGCACTTAGTGTAGAAAAAGAGGCAAAATATGATTCACGCCAGTAGAGGGAGTGGCCAGAGTTTGTTCTCACTGGAAAGCCAGCTGCTCACAGCTAGTGTGCCACTGCACCATTGTACATGCCTTGATCTCGGTGTACTGTGCAGGTGCAGACAGTACAGAGAGATCTGCCACCTTCCATTCCGGATGATTGTATCCAGGGCTCAGTAATATTCAAATATAAATTTAAATATTATTATTGTATGCCAGCAATCCAGTTGGAGCTGCACTAGCACAGCTGGAATAAGTGTATGTATGCTTTTATTTGTAGTCACTGGGCATGATATGTCATATAGCAAGTGGGAATTGAAATGCTGCTGAACAAAAAACTAATGAGGGAGAATATAATTTAAATGGAATAAAATTGATGCAGCTTGTGCAAGTTGCTGGTTATTTTTGTTATGTATTTGTATCTGAAAGACATTCATTAATTTAATGGCTTGTGCACTTTTGAATTCCCCGTGTAACGTCAATTTGAGCTTAGGCTTTTGCTTGTTTATATACAGGTTAGCCAGTGTTTTTTGGGAAGATTAGTGCAGATTATCAAATATCATCAACTTAGCACGAGTTTATTCACTAAACGTAGACCGTTAATGTTCAAGTTCACATTCTCATGATGGGAATTCATTTCCTTGAAGTTGGGAGTCCTCTTACTGGACAGATTTTCTTTTATTGGCATCAGAAGGGAAGCACAGTCATTGTAAACTACCCCATTGCCCACCTGAACTGAGATTGCAGAGAGCAAGAAGAATGTCACAGACCTTGGGTGGTAGTAACATGAGCTCCTGCTCCAATGGAAAAGCCATTGAGACCCAATTTATTACCAAAGCTTGCCTGACGCGCAGTAGGTTGCTGAAACAAATGTAATTCCTTATCTTCCATTTAGTTTTGAACTACACAGATAAATTGTTTTAAGATTTGGAGTTTTAAGTTTATTTATTAGTGTCACAAATGGACTGACATTAACACCGCAATGAAGTTACTGTGAAAATCCTCTAGTCTCCATATTCTGGTGCCTATTTGGCATGTTTTGGTGTGTGATGCAAGCAAGACTGTTGGAGGCCATGGCTCGGTGGGGAGCACTCTTAGATCTGGATCAGAAGATTGTGGGCTCAAGTCCTAGGCCGAAGACTTGTGCACAAACCTAGGCTGACATTCCCAGCGCAATACTGAGGGAGATTGCATTTTTCAGATGAAACACTAAACCAAGATTCAATTAGGTGTTGTGTGTATCTGTCCTCTTAGCTGGATGTAAAAGATTCCATGCAACTTCTTCAAAGAAATGCAGGAAAGTTCTCTGCTGTGTCCCGGTCAGTAGTTAGCCTTCAACCAACAAGATCAGTATCATATTACGTTTTGAACTGTGCACAAATTACCTGCTGTGTTTCCCTATGTGACAGCAGCGATGTGTTTCAAAGATGTATCTTTGGTAAAACACTATGGGGCTGCCTGAGGGTGTCCAAGATTGATTGACCTACATCTATCTTGATCTTTGAAAAGCTCAAGTTGGATTGCCATTAACTTTTATAAAGCAATACTTGATCAATAATGCAGAAATTTGCTGCCCTCTGATGTTGATCATCCTGAACAGCAGCTTGAAGGAAAAATGCAATCACCTTTTTGCTTTGACTTCCTTCAGTGCATACTGCCAAAATATTTGGCCTATTTTACCAGTCTTTGGGATCACCCCCACCGCTGCCCCTATTTTGGTTTCCGCCTCTCAAATTGGTGTTATGAAGTTCTGTGGGAATGAATGACAGGCCTCATGGGAATTCCAGTCAGCTTTGAGTCAGCATTAAGGGAGCTTGGCAAAGACCAACTGACCAAACACACAACCTGGACAAAGCAGGATATTGCAGATGCTGGAAATCAGAAATAAAAGCAGAAAATGCTGGAAATACTCAGGTCAGGCAGTACCCATGGAGAGAGAAATGGCATTAACATTTCAAGTCAATATCCTTTCATCAAAGTCATAGATACAACAGCTTTTGATTCGAGAGTGGGTGGGACAAGGACAGAGGAATGGCTGTAGGGTGGAAAGCCAGGAGAGATTGCATGACACAATGTTGCAGGGCCAAAGGGAATGGTGATGGGCAAGAAAAGAAAGACAGAAACAAATTATATGCCTTGTCCTCGAGCATGACCCTGAGCTACCAGTGGCCTGTCATTTTAATTCTTTGACTTGCTCTCAAACTGACATCTCTGCCCTTGGCCTGCTGCACTGTTCCAGTGAAAGTCTACGTAAGCCTGAGCAACAGCACCTCGTTAGGCACTTTACAGCTTTCCAGACTCTAGTCTGTAAACTCTGTTCTCACTCCTCCCTCCTCCAATTTTGTCTCCTTTTTCTTTGCATGTTTTGGGTTTTCTCTTATTTTGCCTTTGCTGAGGAGGCCACATGCTCTTGGCCTATTGTTTGGTTTTTTTTCTCCTACCCCACCATTTTCTTTGGGTCTGGAGATTAACTCTCCTGTCATTTAAATCGCTCGTTCTTCACCCTATTATAGTTTTTTTCCTTTTTCCTTGTCCCACCCACCCCTTTTTTCAGTTCAGTTGCAAGGTCAAACCTGACCTGACCTCTGTTTCTCTCACCATAGATGCTGCTTGATCCGTTGGCTAACTCCAGTATTTTCCGTTTTCATTCCAACCCCACACGTCCTGTGGCTACAAGAGCTCAAGAGGCCAGGAATTCTGTACTAAATAACTCACCTCCTGACTCTGTCAAGCCCATCTGCTATTTACTGCGTAGTCGCCCTCTTCCAGGTCCCCTCCAAGTCACACACTGTCATTTATTGAAACCACATCCCCATCATTCACTGTCGTTGAGTCAAAATCCTGGAACTTCCTAAGGTGTCTACATCACATGGGCTGCAACAATTGAAAAATGTCTCCTCACCAGCTTCTTGAGGGCTATTAAGGGTGGGCAATAAATGTTGACCCTGTTTTTTAAAAAAAATACATTTTGTTGAAGTTTTTTGTCTCGCACTGATTGGGACAATCACAAGAATGCTGACGTGAGGGGAAACAACTTTATTCTGTATGAGAAGCAAATCTCAAGTTCTGTACCACCAAAAGACCATAAAACAAAAACATTTAGAAAACCAGCACCCATTGTCCCACTTATTCTAATTGGTGAACCTGCAGTTTCAAAAGCAGCAATAACTAAACCAATGTCTTCAAATCAATATTCAGCAAAGCCAAGTTTCAGCTCTGTTAACACACATAATGCAATGCTCAATCATATTTATTTTTCACTGATCGGTTTAGCTTTTCCTCGTTCCCTTCTGCCCCCAGAAGCAGGAATGGTGTGAATGGAAGCCACATCCAGTGAACCAAATTATTGAAATTAACTTTCCCACTATATGAAGCTCTTCGTCTAAGTCCATGAGGGTTTTAAGAATCTCCCATGTGTTCAGCCTTGTCCAGCAATTATTTCTCAATGCAGGAGAACATATTTTGCTGTAATCTTAACACTCTTTCTATGAAATTAAGTGTGTTTGGTTAGCTGTTTCTTTGACTGCTTTTGTCTTTCCAGGGAGCCCAGAAAGGTGGTACTACATCGAGGATCAACAGGCCTGGGCTTTAACATTGTCGGTGGTGAAGATGGCGAAGGGATTTTTATTTCCTTCATATTGGCCGGAGGCCCAGCTGACCTGAGTGGTGAATTAAGAAAAGGGGACAGGATTATTTCGGTACAGTGTCTCATACTTTGATTTGTCCTTCTGCCCTTTAGAAGTTTGTATTGCTGTGGTAGGCTAGGTTTCAAACCTCCTTGTGTATTTGATGGAGTTACCATGCCCTTGAGCTTATTTTCATGAGCCTGCCTGACCATATTAACTCTTTCCCAAACCCAGTGAACTCGCATTTTTTTATATCTATTCAACCTCAATGACAGCTGTATACACAGTGGTTTGAGTGGAATTTTCTGCTCAATGTATTAAATAGAAAAGTCTCATCACAACGTTTGTTCTGCACATAAATGACATTATGTAGCATTATTGCTCAATTTCATCTTTCTTTAATAGATCTCCACAAGCATAGGAATTATGTATAAAGTGAGATGGTCCTCACTAGTATTTAATGTTATGAGCCAGCAGTGAACAATACTGGATTACAAGGGGAGAAAACAACAATCGTATTGTCAGCTTCCAGTCTGTAATTTTTTTAAAAATTCACATTAAATTTGAGACTAAAAAGTAAAACAGCAACTTTAGTGTGCTTTCTGCGTTGGTTATGGCAGGGCATATCTCAAGAGTTAGAGGATTTTAAAACATTTAGCTATAAGAGACAGCTCTTCTCAATTCAATATCCAATTGAGGCTGGAAGATCATTAAAATGTGCCTTTCGCTGATGGTTGTGCTTGAAATGGAATAGCTGAAGCAGCAGGGAAGTACTTATTCTGTTGAACACACAACCACTTCTCCGATCGCCAAAAATCCAAATTGCAAAGTAATTTCTTAGCTCTATTCAAGGCAATCTGCACAGCTTCAACTCTGTGCCTTATGGGCATTTCGGGTTTCTATCTTTTGCAAAGCACCATTCACGTGAAATACTTTAAGGAACTACTGAAGTGAGTGGTTCCTCCGATCAGTCATCTGTTTCACTTGCTGGTGTCACAAGTAGGCTTACGTTAACACTATAATGGATTTACTGTGGAAAATCCCCTAATCACCACACTCCAGTGTCTGTTCGTGTACACTGAGGGAGAATTCAGCACCTAACCAGTATGCCTTTTAGACTGTGGGAGGAAACTGGAGCACCCGGATGAAACCCAGGCAGACATGGGGAGAACGAGCAGGCTCCACACATACGATGACCCGAGGCCGGGAATCAAACACAGGTCCCTGGCATTGAGGCAGCAGTGTGAACCACCATGCCACCCATTATATACTTTGGATGCCTTTCAACTGACATCCAAATCAAAGAAGAAATCAATACAGGATACAGGCACACCACATTCCCTTCACATCAATTTTTCCTCTTTCTTCATTTCCTCTCCCACAGACTTCAGCTCTGGAGCAGCAAGGCTAGGTACATTCCTGTATCTAGCTCATGTTTTAAATCTTAACACTGAATGTTTAACAGATTACTTGATTACAGCTGAACTTGATCATATCCTCATTCAACATTACCACTCCTAATTCAGAAATGTGTTAATATTAGTCAATTTTTCTTTTTGATCTCAGGAAAGGGTTAGCTGAAAGAAGCTGTTCCCCCTTTGCATTCCATCGGTAGGAGACAGTGAGCTAAAACGGTGTTTGGCAAGATTAATCTATCGTATGCAAAAGATAAATAACTTCTGTCTTATTAAAAAGTAAATTAACCATAATTATAATGTGATTCATATATGCTGCGTTTGTTTGAATATTGAAGAGAAAAGGGACTTGCTGAATCATGAGAGAGTCAAAGAAATGCAGGAAAATTTGAGTGTTGATTTCTAAATGTAGACTGTCTTTGATGCAGGTGAACGGTATTGACCTGCGGAGTGCCACCCATGAACAGGCTGCAGCAGCACTGAAAAATGCCGGGCAAGCTGTCACTATTGTAGCACAGTACAGGCCAGAGGGTGAGTATTCTGGATCAGTTAATCTACATTCAAAGAGCAAATCAATATTGTGCTTTCAGTTTTATAAATGTCAGTGTGTGCCAGCTGTTTACCGAAAAAGCTCTTGAGCAAAGTATTAAAACGCTGAATTTGGGATTTAGCTGGTCGCATTTGCTAAATTTCTGGCTGTCTCCTGATGCGTATCTGTTGAATGTCCAATGATGACAATTGTTGTTTCCCATTAGTTACTAACTATCATGGTCTCTGTCTCGCTACAGAAGGTGGTCCTTTGCACTATGTTAATTCTATATTTGTAAATGATTCAGTGAATCATCCCTTAACCGTGAAAATTAAATGTTTTTCAGCCATGTGGATTTTTAGTTTGGTTTATGTTCGGTTTGTAAACTAATCTGGTAATTATTTTTTGCATTTAAGCATCATGTATTCTGAGCTGTCAAGAAGGCAAACTGGAGACTAAAATTACTGATTTTGATCTGAAAAATGGAGACAATACACAACAAAGTTTCCTCTGCAACCATTAAACAACTGGATGTTAGTACAGTATTAATAATGCAGGGGAAAACAGCTGTATCTCAGAATTTGATACATTTTCTTTCGAGTGATCTCATTAAATTCCTTGTTTTCACTGATACTATCTTGGGCATTGGTAGACATTGTAAACATACTGAGTACAATGAGAAGGTCCAACCTCTGCTTACTGAACAGAGGTATAATTTTACTTTAAAGGCTGATGATAGTTTGCAACTTGGGGCTTTGGGAATTGAGTAAGATCGTAAGCTGAAATTTTATACAGCCAATCCACTTCCTGGATTGTAGTAGAACCTGCATAGAGTAGCATAGTGGTTAGCACTGCTGTCTCACAATGCCAGGGACCCAGATTTAATTCCTGGCCTTGGGTCACTGTCTGTGCGGGGTCTGCATGTTCTCCCCATGTCTGCATGGATTTCCTCCGGATGCTCTGGTTTCCCCTTTCAGTCCAAAAGACGTGCTGGGTAGGTGCATTGGCCATGTTAATTTCTCCTCAGTGTACCTGAACAGGTGCCGGAGTGTGGCGACTAGGGGATTTTCACAGTAACTTCATTGCAGTGTTAACGTAAGCCTACTTGTCACACTAATGAACTTCGAAGAAAAATTGTTGGGGAAAATTCTTTCGAGATTATTTAAGAAGTGTCACAGCCTATAATTGCAATAATGTAGCCAATAGTTTATAAATTATGATGAATGTCTAATCTATTGTGCATGCTGCAGTTGTGTACCATTTATTAACAATTAACAGATTATCTAAACCATTTGAGAAATTTGTTGCTTTACTTCTGACTTTTTTTCCACTTTTATCAAATCATTCTGTTGAAAAAGCCTTGAATCAGCACATCTATGTGTCTGTGTAATGTTCTCTTCTGAGAAGCTAACGATAACAGGACTTAATGGGAAAAATCCACCATTCCTGTATAAACCAAAGATGAGATCTTAAACTCATTTTTGAGATGGAGTTGGTTAAAATTGTTATAAGGTATAGTTTTAAAAATTGTTATAATTTCTCTCCAGTAAATTCAATTGACCCAACAGCTCAGAAGAAAAAATGTTTTAAAATGACTTCCTGACCTTACGGATCATCGAGTTCTTTAAGGATGTAACGAGCAGGATGGATAAAGGGGAGCTAGTAGATACATGTTTGGATTTCCAAAAGTTTTAAAGTTTCTTTAAGTTTATTTATTAGTGTCATAAGTAGGCTTATAGTAACACTGCAATGAAGTTACTGTGAAAATCCCCTAGTCGCCTCACTCTGGTTACACTGAGGGAGAATTTAGCACAGTCAATGCACCTAACCAGCATGTCCTTCAGACTGTGGGAGAAAACCAGAGCACCAGAGGAAACCCGTGCAGACTCCACACAAACTGTGATGCAAGCTGGGAAACAAACCCGGGTTCCTGGCACTGTGAGGCAGCGGTGTTGTGCCCTCCATGCGAGAGGGCTGTAAACCATACTTTGGTGTATTGTCTAAAGAATCTGTAAGGTGCCACATAGTGTTATTACACAAGATGTTGGTGTAATTGTATGAGCATGGATATTTGATTTATTATTGTTGGGATACAATGAAAAGTATTGTTTGTTGTGTGCTATATAGACAAAATATATCATTCATAGAGTACATAGGGAAGAAGGAAAGGAGAAAGAGTGCAGAATATAATGTTACAGTCACAGCTAGGGTGTGTAGAAAGGTCAGTTTAATGTATGGTGGATCCATTCAAAAACCAGGTGGCAGTATGGAAGAAGCTGTTCGTAAGTCAGTTGATACATGATCTCAGACTCCTGTATGTTAACTAACCAACAGGAAGCAAAGTTAGATGGGTCATTTTCAGGTTCGCAAACTGTAACCAGTGGAGTCTCAGCTATTCACAATCTATACTAATGCCTTGGATGAAGAGACTGATTATGTTGTAACCAATTAAGAGATGTGGGAAGTCAAGTTGTGAAGAGGATACAGTCTGCAAAGGGATATAGGTTAAGTGAATGGGCAGAAACTTGGCCAATGAAGTATAACGTACCAAATGAAGTTGTGCTATTTGATGGGAAGAATTTTTTTAAAAAATTAATTAAGTGGGGAAAGATTGCTACAGATTATGGAATACTGGGATCTGGGCATTCAGCTTGTACAAGAATCACAAAATTAACATACAGGCCTAGAAAGTAATTAGCAAGGCAGATTGAATGTTAGCCTTTATTACAAGAGGTTGTCATGTAAACAAATACAGCCACAGCTGTTCAGGGTATTGGTGAGACCATACTTAGTGTATAGCTTTGGCCTCCTTAAAGAGGGACATACTTGTACTGGAAGGTGTTCAGAAGGTTTGCTCGGCAGTTCTTGGGATGAAGAGGCTGTCATAAGAGGAAAGGTTGAATGTGTTAGGCCCATCCTCATGGAAGTTGGGAAGAATGAGAGGTGATCTTATTGAAACATAAGATTCTGAGCGGGCTTGACAGTGCAACTACTGAGAATGTGTTTCCTCGTGTCAGAGAATCTAGACTAGCAGTTAGGTCTCCCATTTGAGGCATATTTGAGGAACAATTTATTTTCTGATGGTTGTTAATCTTCAGACTTCTCCCCAGAGAGCAGTGGAAGTTGCATCATTGAATATATTCAAGGCTGAATTAGATTTTTGATCGACAAGGGGAAGGGGGGTTAGGCAGGAAAGTGGAGTTGAGTCCACAACGAGATCTTCCATGGTTATCTTGAATGATGGAGCAGCCTCAAGGGGGTTGAATGGCCTATTCCTATTTCTTATGACTTTCTGTCTGTTAGCCCTGACTCATCAATCATCTTTCAGCTGTGTCTGTGATTAGTCATGAATCAGATGCCAGCTTCTAAAGTTTAAAGCTTTTATTTATTAGTGTCACAGATTGGCTTACCTTAAGTTACTGTGAAGATCCCCTAGTCGCCATACTCCAGCGCATGTTCAGGTACACTGAGGGAGAATTTAGCATGACAAATGCACCGAACCATCATGTCTTTTTCTGGATAATTACACTGCATAGCTGATCTCAATAATCATATTGAGAATTACTTTGTTACCTTTATTAGTTTGTTGCAGTGTGCATTTTCTCCCTTCAATGCCGTCCATAAATCAGTCCCAATTTAGACTGTCTCAGCAATCATAGAATCACTAAAGTGCAGAAGGAGGCCATCCGGCCCATCGAGCCTGCACCGACCACAATCCCACCCAGACCATATCCCCTTAATCCCATGTGTTTACCCTGCTAATCCCCTGACACTATGGGGCAATTTACTATGGCCAGTCAACCTAACCCATAATGTGTACTTGGGCGCATGTTCTTTTATGTTGTGAAATGCCTTGGCACTACTCCCTGATGCAGCATTCTATCTCAGCTTAGTGCATACGCCAATGATAAATTTGCAAAGAATCTCTGACCTAATCCATGCCTCTAAAGCCGTTTGTTTGGTAAGCTTCCATGGATCTCCAACACACTACACGGGGTGAGGAGACTACTGAATTGAAATTGGTTTGGTTGTCGACATCCCTGCAGTAACTCGCTCAGTTCCTTGAGTTAAACACTGTCACAGGGTCTCACTAGCAAAACTAATTTTTTTTTGTTGATGAGAAAACTGAAGGAGAGAGCAAGCAGAGTTCCCCAGTGTTGGACTGGAGTGGGCATAGTAAGAAGTCTCAAGGTTAAATTCCAACAGATTTATTTGGTATCATGCAGTTTTGGAGTTTGTGTTCCCCAAGTACTGCACAATAGCTACATTACTTAAGAATCTGTTTGACAATTACAACGTTAACAATAGACATCAAATACCATCCTGAACTTGAGCCTTCAAGTGTTTTTATGATCTTTGAATTTCTCTCTTTGGGATACAGTGATCAAGCATCAATTGAGAGCTGTAAGTATGAATGCCTGGAGTTTGCATAGATTATTGTTTGAGAGTGGAGAAGCTTCTTGAAGGCTTCATCTGTGGAAAGGTAAAGGCAAGTAGTGAATAGGTCTAGGAAAGTTAACTTTTTGGACTAAATAGCTTTTTTCTCATCCACTGCTTTATATTCCGACATGTTGAAATCTCCCAAAGCTGTGATTCATGGTCTTCCATTCCAGTCTCATTGACAGTTACTTCTCTGGCTCCGTGCCAACTCAAGACATCTCATTTTCTCAAGTCACATGTAACAGGCTGATGATACATTGTTGCCCCCAGGGAATGTTTATTAATTTGAATATTACATTAGCTTCAGCTCAACAATATTGCTTGGAGGAGAGGGTGTTGAGGAGAGGAAATGACTTATGAGTCTTGCCCAGCGTGTTATCAATGTCCATATGTGAAGAACACCAAGTAACATGGCAGGGCAAAACTAAATATTAACTTTCACAGTCAGTTAAATTGTTTTTGTTTAATTAGAAATGGCATTTTGGTTTGTACTGCAGTTAAGCCAGCTGTCGGCTCACACAAAAGGCAGTGTGTCACAACTCGGGGCCATCTGTTAAACATAGTTCCTGATTTGTCAAGCATTTATTTCAGGCTTGGTTATGGACCAACCAAATACAATATTACACCGCCAGACAATTGTACAAAACCAATGTTTATAGGTGGGGGGGGGGGGGGAGAGAGAGAGAGAACGGGACATTCCCTTAAAATTTCCAGAGCTGCGTATATGTATAACTGCACTTAGCACTGGATCATGCTTATTGCATTCAATTAATGTAACTGTCCACTTGTGTTACAGCACGGTGGCTGGGATGGTCATAAACATGGTTTGCAATGACAGTAAACATGTATAAAATACCCTGAACCTGCTGTTCAAGCATATGCCTGAAATTGCAGTGTTGTTACCGGGAGTTGTTCTGTGTTTGGCCAAAGGATTACATGCCGTCTGTTCAGGGTGTTCTGTGTAATTCTCTGCCAGCCACAGCATTCAAAGTGCTGTCATAATTGTGCTAAATTTGTCCAAAGTGCCTTGCACCAACTGCTGAGGAGTCTTGTGTAGGATTGGGGTGCTGTGGTTAAGACGTGCTCAGCGTTCAGCCACTGCACCCCAAGTGCAGTGCTTGCTAATTGTCAGTCAGACAATAATGAGCTCCACACAGCAATCTCTGAATGCACTGCAATGCAAACATCTTAATGATACAGGACATGAAATGCAGGCAAAGAATCTTCTGAGAGCTATGACTTTGATATACAAGTCACATTGGTTAACCTTGTTCTGGCCATATCAGTCTCCTTGCATAATATTATGCTTCCGTTCATACCTGGAGGCACTGGATAGGTATCCTGTTAAAGATACTATTTAAATCCTGTTGAAGGTGTCAGATGAAAACAAGCTGCTGTCGCTCCCACTCTGGGGTGTTAGTTTCAAGTTGTGTTATGTAAGTAGAGGAGTTGCGGTGGACCAGTCTGGATTAGCACAATAACATCACTTGTTAGTCACCAATGTTTTCAGTCGCGCACCCTAGCTTACAAACATTTTTGGGTTGTTTGCATGTCACCTTTCTGCCCGAATTTGATATTCACTTAATCATTCATCTCCATGGTGTAATCGTTCCCATTGACAGTGTTCCTTTCTGAATAGGTTGCAGATAATTACAGGGAAAGTGTATTTAATGTACAAAATAACAACCTATCTGCTGTTGGTGGATGCAGCTATAATGCAGTGTTTCCTTAATTTCAATGTTAAGCCAAGAAGAAAAAATGTTCTTGTTTTTGCTCTCACTGCCCTCTGTTACCTAAAATGCCATCCATGATGTGGAGATGCCGGTGATGGACTGGGGTGGGCACAGTAAGAAGTCCCAACATCAGGTTAAAGTCCAACAGGTTTATTTGATATCACGAGGTTTTGGAGCTTGTGTTCCCCAAGTACTGCACAATAGAGATGTTACTTAAGAGTCTGTTTGACAATTACAATGTTAACAATAGATGGGCAGTAATTAGCCAGCTTGGATTTGTCGTACTTTTCATGTACAGGAAAATAGCTGAGCAATTTTCCACATTGCCAGAAAGGTGCCAGTGTTATTGTTTTACTAGAACAGCTTGGCTAGGAGCACAGTGAGTTCTGGAGTACAAGTCTTCAGTACTATTGTTGGAACATTGTCAGGGCCCATTCATTGCCTTTGCAGCATCCAGTACCTTCAGTGTTTCTTGATGTGTGGAGCGAATCAAATTGTTCAGAGACTGGCTGTGATGCTGAGGACCTCTGGCAGAGGTCAAGATGATTCATGCACTCAGCATTTCTAGCTGAAAATTGTTATCAATGTGCTTTCTTTTGTACTGATTTGCTGGGCTTCTCCACTGTTGAGTTTGGGGTATTTTTGGAGTCTCTCCCTCCAGTGGATTGTTTTACTGTCCTCCACCATTTCACGACCTGGATGCTGCAGTACTGCAGAATTAGATTTGATCCATTGATTGTGGGATCACTTATCTCTGTTTATCAATTTGTGCTTTTGCTGTTTGGCACACAAGTAGTCCTCTTTGAAAGCTTTACCAGGTTGGCACTTTTTTTAAGGTATGCCTGGTTTTACTCTTGGCATGCCCTCCTGCGATCTCTTTTGAACTAGGGTTGGTTCCCTGCCATTATGGTAATAGTAGAGTGGGAGATATATCAAGTTATGAGGTTGCAGATTGTGGTCAAGTACAGTTCTGTGGCTGTTGGCCCACTGTCTTGAGTTGCTAGATCTGTTTGAAGTCTGTCCCATTTAGCACAGTGATAGTGCCACACAACATGATGGACGGTATCCTCAATTTCAAGATGGGACTTTGTCTCCACAAGGGCTGTGCAGTGATCACACCTACCAATACTACTGTGAACAGATGCATCTGTGGCAGGCAGATTGGTAAGGATGAGGTCAAGTATGTTTTTCCCTTTTTGTTCATTCCCTTTCCACCTGCTGCAGATCCAGTCTCGCAGCTATGTCCTTTAGATCTCAATCAGCTCAGTCTGTGGTGGTGCTACTCTTGGTACTAGACATTGAAGTTCCTCTCCCAGAATACCTTCTACACTCTTGCCACCATCAGTGCTTCTTCCAAGTAGTGTTCAAATATGGAGGAGATATTTGTCAGCTGAGGTGGGACAATAATCAGCAGGAGGTTTCCTTGTCAATGTTTGACCTGATACTGAGAGATTTCTTTGGGTCTGGGCTCAATGCTGAGGACTCCCAGGGCAACTCTCTCCTGACTGTATACCACAATGTAGCCACCTCTGCAGAATGGTGATGGTTGCATCTGGAACATGATCTGTAAAGTATGATTCTGAGAGTATGACTGTCAGGCTGTTGATTGACTAGTCCATGAGACAGCTCTCCCAATTTTGGCACAATCCCCCGGATGTTAGTAAGGAGAATTTCACAGGGTCAACAAGGCTGAGTTTGCCGTTCTCATTTTTGTGCCTGACTTGATGCCAGTTCTTCTGTTTGGTTTCTTTCCTTTCTGTAGACTTTGTAGCAGTTGGATACAGTTGAGTGGTTTACTATATTATTTCAGAGAGCATTTAAGAGTCAACCACATTGCTGTTGGCTTGAAGTCACATTAAGGCCAGAGTAGGTCAGAATGACAGGTTTCCTTCCCTAAAGAACATTAGTGAACCAGATGGGATTTTATGACAATTGACAGTGGTTTCGTGGTCATTAGATTTTTAATTCCAAATGTTTATTAAATTCAAATTCCGCCATCGAACCTAGATTCCCAGAATATTACCCTGGGTTTCTGGATTACTAGACAATACCACTGCATTACTAGACAATACCACTGCATCAGCATCCCGTAGCCTGTTATTTTGTGATGGAAAATGATATATTTCAATCTGGGCCACGATGCTTCCATTTATAGCAGCTAGCAGCGTTGATTTTGGCAATTAGCAAAATATCCCAATGTTAGGACATCATTTTGTAATGGTTTATTGATTTCCTACCTAGTGAAACAGGAAATACTGCGCAACGGTAAAGAATAATAAAATGTTAACATTCCTTTCTCCTCTCCTACCTCAACAAAAATCCTCCCATCTCCAACATTGTGTTATTATCCAGAATCTTGTGGGTCCAAATTGATTCTGGTCAATTCTAGTCATAGTCTGCTATTTTCCATGGAGTAGTGCAAAGGTACACTTGGACATTCTCTGTTTGTGAAGGGATAACTGTGAAGGGAACCTAAATTCAGGATGTCCATGCCTTAATAAGATGGACTATTTTACAGCAATCAAATAGTAATCCTATATATTTAACAAGAGCAGTACATAAAGCAAACACTCTGGGCATTGACTATAGCCTGGCAGTAGTACTGAAGATGTGTGCTCTAGAACTATCTTGTGCCTCTTGCAAAGCTGTTCCAGTACTGCTACAACACTGGCATCCAGCCAAGAGTGAAGAAAATTGCCCAGGAATGTCCTGTCTACAAAAAACAAGACATATCCAATCTAGCCTGTTACTACCTCTTCAGTCTACACTTACCAGTAAAATAATGGAATGTGTCATGTGACAGTGCAATTGGGTGGCACTTACACGGCAATGACCTGCACGCTTAGGTTCCAACAAGGTCACCGCCTCCTGGGGCAATTCATGAGGGCATCAAATGCTGGCCTTACCAGTGATGCCCATATCCCATGAAAGAATTGAAAAGCAATACGTACCCTTTAATCTCTTCCCTATTTATATTTTGTATATTTATTTTTATAGAAATGTGCAAGCAATCTTTGACTGGAACCATTTGCATTTAAAACGTTCCTTGTATCAAATAATATCTAAGAAATCTCCACAATAGAGAAGTGGATAACAATTGGGTATCAAGCAGTGGCAATGAAGATCTGAAGTGAAATAGAATATTCAGCAATGGAAATTAAGATCGGTACCTCAGCTCACCTTGGCAGATCAGGCCCCACTGGCTCATTATTCCTGTCCTATGTTCCAAATATTAGAACAGGACAAAGTGCTAGAGGAGTATGGAATGTGGTGATGAGATTCTAAGAGTGCCATACGACTAGATTTATGTCTAACCAGTAAGACGAGCAGGCTGACAGAGATTCTGTCAGTATTGGCTTTCTCATCCAAGATTATTGATGAGCAGAGCCTTGCTCAGGACAGAATGACCATTTGCAGAATGATGGGGGAATATTTGGCCTATCGGCCTCGTGTCACCTTTGTCAAAATCCTTTCTGTTTGCCCCCATAGCTTTTGGATCAATAATTCACCATTCCATTTTCCTCCACCATCCTAGTAGACAAACTATTTCTTCAGTTTCTTGTCTGCAGACTCATTGAATGATTTTCTCAGGACATGGAGATTACATGTCCTGTGGAGTTGGTGTGGGACACTGACGCAAATGCAGAATTGTACACCAGGGATGCAACACTGTGATGGAATCCATAGTTTCAAAGCTTGTATTTTTTTTAAGACAAAGTCTAATTGAAAAGGAAAACAGAGAATGGAAACAGACTGTCCTATTTTCTAAGGAAACCAAGATTGAAACTGAGATTGAAATCCAGGACTTCAGATTGAAACTGTATAAAAGTGGACAGAGCCAGTAGAGCTCAGAAGTAGATAGTGAGTCCAGTAGTGCAGCACAGATAAGTTGAAGACAGAGGCTAGATCCAAAAGCTGAGAATAAGTAAAGAAATAGTTGCTGTAGCACTTTGTTACTTGAAGGTAACATTGAATCTAAGTTGTCTAGGCCATCATAAGCAGAGATGAGAAAGGTCTGCAGACTATGTGCCCTATTTAATGCACAAGATGAGAAGTCAGATAACTCCAGGTTACAGTCCAATAGGTTTATTTGAAATCTCAAGCCTTTTGGAGCACTGCTCCTTCATCACATGATTTCAGATATACCTGTTGGACTAAACCTGGTGTTGTGTGACCTCTCATCTTGTCCATCCCAGTCCAACACCGGCATCTGCATATCATGACCACTATTTAATGAAGTCTCTGCGTGTGGAGCTCTGGTTGATTATGGGATGCTTTTGGCTGAGAATCAAGTTAAATCAGTAAAGAAAAGGAACTGAAATTCTTTGAGAGGAAGACAGAACTGCAGAAGATTTTGTGACTGAGATAGACGTATACTGGATGGGCTGCCAAGCCAGTTTGTAAAATCTGTCCTAATTGTATCTTTTTAAAGTTTATTTATTAGTGTGACAAATGGACTTACATTAACACTGCAATAAAGTTACTGTAAAAATCCCCTACTCATCACAGCCCGGCGCCTGTTTGGGTATACTGAGGGAGAATTTAGCATGGCCTATGCACCTAACCAGCACATCTTTCAGACTGTGGGAAGAAATCAAAGCACCGAAGGAAACCCACGCAAACACGGAGAGAATGTGCAAACTCCACACAGACAGTGACCCAACCTGGGAATCAAGCCCTGGTCCCTGGTGCTGAGAGGCAGCAATGCTAATCACCGTGCCACGGTGCGATCTACATTGAAAGCGCAGAGTATTTGTTTTACATTATGGTTACTGTTCAGAGGCTTGGAGACCACTTCCACCAGTGATTTCTCTCTCCTACTTTTCCTCCTCGCCATCTAAACTGAGCATTCCCAGGATATGCAAAAGCCTGGAACAATTGCAGGATAAGCGTTGGCAATAGCTAAAACTGGAAGTCAACAAGAGCAAGCTGTAGTGGTTTGAGAAAAGAGAATGTGAAGAGGTGAGGAGAGCGGTGACCATTGTTCAGAGTAGCAGTTATTGGCTATATCTGAATATTCATGAATATGAAGTACCTGCAACATGAAACTAAAACATCAAAGCTGTTTATACAATATATTAGATGAAGTCGTGCAGGTAGAGGAATGGAGACGTGGTTTACAAAACATGAGGCACAGACATGCTGCAGTCTTGCGCAAGTATTTAAGATCACGTGTCTAATTAGCGCAGACCTGTTGCAATCTCCATTACAAACCCAATACCATACAGAAGTAACCTTAAATTGCTTTCCTGTCTGCCAATAAAGCAAATCCCAATCTCTCATTTCACATCACAATGATTCATTTGGGCATTAGCATTGATTGTTGTCAACTCCACTGCTGAATCGCAGACACTATCGAAAATTGAGATCATTAGCCTGCAGCCAAAGCAATTGTACATTTTGAGCTGGGATGAATAACTGCTTCAGTTTTGTGATCAGATTTTTTTTGATGTCATTGGCTTAACATGTTACCTTGCAAATTGAAGAATGAAAATTGATGGTTTATAAACCAAATGTATGCTAACTGTGATGCCAATTTAGTGAACTTAACTTCAATTTTGTATTTACCTGGAAACTGTTAATCGCGTTAAAGAATTAGAATACTTTGAAAGCCGCGTATGTAAAGAGATTTGATCAACTGCGTCAATGTCAGAAGGAAGACAGGACATTTGTATGCTGATATTCCTGTGATACTTGATTGCAGGATTAATTGAGTGATATTTTGTTCACCAGTGCAGTTTGTAATGTGATCTTGATTGGATTTGTTTACACTTACAGATGTAGGAAATGTAGCTTGGCTGTACCGGATGTCCTTTTAAATAATGATGCTGTTTAACACTTGGTGTGAGCAAGTCTCGGCTGCAGAATCACTACTTCTCAATTGGCTAAAGTTAGAACACGGCCCAGCGCCTGAATCTGGCCTTTAGTCACGTTCGTTTTCAGCAATTTCCCTTACTCTCAAAGATAATGAGATGAATACCAATTGGCTAGCATGAAATCTTTCAATCTGAACTTGATAACCTTGCCAACCAAGAAACAGTGCTTTCTTAGAAAAAGGCAAAATACTATGGATGCCGGAATCTGAAACAGAAAATGCCGGAGAAACTCAGGTCAGACAGCATCTGTAGAGAGAGAACAGAGTCTGCAGTCATTTGGACTTGAACTGTTGGCTCCATTATCTGTCCACAGATGTTGTCTAACCTGCTGAGCTTTTCCAGCATTTTCTGTTTTTTCTTTATTCATCTCAGCAATGAAGCAGTTCTCTGGCAGAATGAACTGCAGAAATGTTAGCACTTATGCTACTGTTTCTACTCTGTATTAAACAAGCTGTATTTCAAAACTTTGTCTAAATTGCTAAGGACAACAAAGTAGGAAGGGCAGAACAAATGGAAGATTCTCCAAAATATTCGCAGAATGATGCAAGTTGGCTACATTATTGAGCGTACAAATGGACAATTAAATTTAGCATTAATAAATATAACCTGTTTCTCATAAGAACATAAGAAATAGGAGCAGGAGTAGGCCATCTAGCTCTTCTGCCCCGCCATTCAAACAGATCATGACTGATCTGAAGTGGATCAGTTCCACTTTCCTGCTTTCTCCCCATTACCCTTAATTCCCTTGTCTATCAAAAACCTACTTACCCGTGACTTAAATATATTTAGCGAGGTAGCCTCCACCACTTCAACAGGCAGAGAATTCCAGAGATTCACCACCCTTTGAGTGAAGAAGTTCCTCCTCAACTCTGACCTAAACTACACCCCCCCCGCCCCCCGCCCCCCCGCCACTTATCTTGAGGCTGTGCCCTCTAGTCCCGCTATCCTTCCTAAGCGGGAAGAATCTCTCTACCTCTATCCTATCCATCCCCTTCATTATCTTATACGTCTCTGTAAGATCCCCCCCTCATTGTTCTAAACTCCAACGAGTACAGACCCAGTCTATTTAGTCTCTCTTCATAGTCCAACCCCCTCATCTCCGGTATCAGCCTAGTGAACCTCCTCTGCACTCCCTCTAAGGCCAATATATCCTTCCACAAGTGCGGTGACCAAAACTGCACACAGTACTCCAGCTGCGGCCTCACCAGTACCCTGTACAGTTGCAGCAAGACCTCCCTACTTTCATATTCTATCCCCCTCGCTATAAAGGCCAACATTCCATTCGCCTTGATCACCTGCTGCACCTGCAGACTGGGTTTTTGCGACTCGTGCACAAGGACCCCCAGGTCCCTCTGCACCGTAGCACGCTGCAGCTTTTCGCCTGCCAAAGTGGATAACCTCACACTTGCTAACATTATACTCCATCTGCCAGGTCCTCACCCACTCGCTCAGCCTATCCAGATCCCTCTGCAGACTTTCCACACCCTCCATGCAACTTGCTTTTCCACTCACCTTCGTGTCATCAGTAAATTTCGTCACCCTACACTCAGCCCCCTCCTCCAGATCATCTATATAAATGGTAAATAGTTGAGGCCCCAGCACCGATCTCTGCGGCACTCCATTAGTCGCCAACCAGAATAGCACCCATTGATGCCATTGATTCTCACTGGTCAAATATCCACACCATACGTACACAAGTAAATGACTCTGCAAGAGGGTGAAGGCATGAAAAAGGGCCTTGGATTAATGTTGATGAATTGCTTTCAGTATCTGCCTTGGTCAATGAAGGACTTGAGAAGATTGCTAAAATAAATATTATATTTATATATATATTAAAAAAATCAGAAGTAAAAATCAGAAGTGGCTTCAGAGGTTATGCAATGAGCATAAAGATTGGCAAATGTTTCAGGGTGTGGGTTATAACAAAATACTACAATGTTTAGGCTTCACATCCAAGACACAGGGGCTTAAGGAGGATGGGTGCACCCCCTTAGAGACACCTACAATATTAAACGGTATAACATAACTCAAAATTGAGCAAGTAAGTAAAGCTGGAGCACATAAATTTGAAGTAGCTACTGGGAAGGATTTGTTTACTTCGAGTTTTCTCCATTTCAGCATAATTGCCAGTGATAGTGGTAGAGGTAGGTACAATTTTGTCTTTTAAAAAGCATTTAGACAGTTACGTGGATAAGATGGGTATAGAGGGATATGGGCCAAATGAGAGCAATTGGGATTAGCTTAGTAGCTTAAAAAAAGGTGGCATGGACAAGTTGGGCTGCATGCTGTAAACGTCTATGACTCTATAACTTGAGGTCTGGACAGATGATCCAAGATGGAAATTCAAATCCCTCCACAGTAGCTGGGAATTTAAATCCCATTAACTAAACCAATCTGCAGTAAAAAGATAGTATTAGTAATTGTGACCATGAAACTACTGGATTGCTATTAAAAAAACTCATCTGGTTCAATTAGGGAAGAAAATCTGCAAACCTTTCCCAGTCAGATCTTGGTGCAAGTCCACACTTGCAGCAATGTGGCTGACTCTTGGCTATGCTCTGAAACACGCTCTGAAACGTGCTCAAGGCACTCAGTTGTATTGCGCTGGAATGAAAATGTTTAATAAAAATAAAACGGGATCTATCAATCCAGTGCCAGGTACTGGACACACCAACGGCACACTCAATCCAGTCAACCTTGTTAAGTCGTCCTCACTAACATCAGGAGACTTACGCCAAAATAGGGAGAGCTGTCCCAACGGCTAGTCAAGAAACAGCTTGACGTAGTCATACTCAGTCAGACCTTTCTACCCACGCCCCATATTTTCAAGGGCAGTACAGTGGTTAGCACCACAGCTTCAGGGACTCGGCTTCAATCCCAGCCTTGGGTGAGTGTTTCCATGGAAGCAGGACAAATCCAATCCAGCCAAATATTACTCATCAGCAAAGTGATGGAAAGCTGTCATCAACAGTGGTCTAAATAGATTGCATCTGTGCATTGTAAAAGAATGCAGAGACAAGGTAATAGATGCACTATTGCACACACAATAATTTGATCTAAAAATGGTACTAGCTGATTAGTATGAATTTCTAAAGGTAAAGTCTTGCTGGACAAACTTCATTGAGCTCTTTGAAGATGCAAGAGAGGCTAGAAGAGGCTAATGGAATATAATTTACCTAGATTGCTAGATTCTGATTTTGAAAAAGCCTTCAATTAGGTGCCACATAATAAACCAATTAATATGATCAAAGTATATGGTGTTCTTTAGGATATTTAACTGGCTACAGGACAGAGAGGATTAATAGGGTTAAAGGGTAGCAATTTGGAAGGTGAACAGCTCGGATCCCGCAAGGATCAACCGTGAGACCATTTCACAATTTACGTTGATGACTTGAACTTTGGAATCGTGTAGTAATTTCTAAATTTGCGCACAACTCCAAATTGGAGGTGTTGGTGATGCACTGTAACAAATTCCAAGTCATCGTTAATAAACTTGAAAATGGGCATATAATTGGGGTAGATGCATTTCAATTGAGGTGAATGAATTGTTACACTTTAAGAAAAATGAAGTAGTACGTTATGTGGAAAATAAGAAATTTAAATAGGCCAGAGGAGCAAAAGGACCTGGCTAAAGCAGTGTTGCAATTTCAGAAAGCCTTGGAAAAAATTTGTATCAGACTTTGAACACTCTCCACTTAGAGTACTATATACAGTTCTAGTACCTGTAAAAATGCATGTAGAGATACTGAAGGCGATGCAGAAAAGATTTGCATGCCATTCCAGAACTACAAGATTTTGCCTATCAATAAAGAATGAACAGATTAGATCTCTTGAGGGGTGACCTGTTAGATGTCTTTAAAATGCTAAATGCTTTGATGTAATTGATAGTGCCCCCACTTGGGGGAAGAACAAATATTGGGGCCATTTTTCTTTCAGTATAAACCTTTATGTTATCTAAATGGTTAACCCAACGGTACCTTCAAGGTGCCATTAGAAAACTGAAGTCAGTGGAGATGATGGACAAAAGGCTCCTGTCACCTGAGTCACATCTGATGTAACAGAAGCTTTGGCTACGATTGTAAAGATCAGTCATCATAGTCCAAGGACATCAGTGCAGGAGTTCTTCAGATAAGGGCCCTTGATCCAGATATCTTCAGCTGTTTCACTAAAGACTTTTCTTCCATCGTAAGATCAAAAGTGGTTTGCTTGCTAAGAATTCCATGGCTTTCTGCTGCACTTGCAATTCATCCAGAAATTAGATATCCCATGCCAATATAGCAGGACATAGGGTTAATCTGGCAAGTGAATGGGAGCATCCATGTTACCCAAATGCCAATGATAATCTTAAACACTTCCCCTGACATTTAAGGGCACCATCATCACCAAGTCTTTCACCGTCAACCTTTTGGGATAGGGATGGACCATCATTGCTGAGTAACTGAATAGGACCACTTCTTTCAACACACACACTACAAGAGTAAGGCAGAGGGTGGGTACTCTCACCTCCTGACAACTAAGACTTTCTGTCTTTTACAAAGTCCAAGCCAGGAGTATGATGGAATACTCTCAGATTAGCTTGATGGGTGCAGCCACAGCAATGCTAGAAAAGCTCAACACCATCTAGGGTGGAAGAGTTTGCATGCACAGATTTCAACCACTGGACTCAAAATTGACCATCTCCATCATCACACTATAACTGTGTAGTATGCACAAACTACAGGATATACTGCAGTGTCCCACCAAAACTAACTGGACAGCATTTCCCTGCTCTGTCACGATTATCAGTGACCACGGTGAGAGCAGCAGTGTTGTGGGAATGATATCACATCCTCCAAGTTGCACACCATCCTGATTTAATTCGATCGTCACTGCACTAATGTCTTCTAATTCACCAGTCTATTAATACTGTGCGAGCACGCTCCTCTCAATGACTGCAATGGTTCAAGATGAATATCCACCCTTACCTTCTCAGAGTAATGGGTGGTGGGGTGAGCAGTAAATGAGGCCTATATCCAGTGTCAGCCATGTCTTGAGAATAAATTATTAAAAATTAAATCTTTGCATGTGTGAATTGTGGCCACTTTATTTTAATAACATCAGCCACCTTGGATAGCATAGAATCGTCTGATGGTTCTCAATAGTTTCAGGTTTTTTAATAAGGATAAAAAAATGAGGGGGAAATCATGTTATTTTGTGGAAACACCAAGCTTCTGCCCAAGTCACAATCATTCTTACTTCAACATAAAAAGCTTATTGGTGTCACAAATAGATTTACATTAACACTGCAATTAATTTACTGTGAAAATATGTCACTCTTCCTTCATGACACTGGGTCAAAATCCTGGAACACACTATGTATCAGCATTGTGAGACTACCTTCACCACCACCACTAACAACTAGATGGATAAAAATTTCCGAGAATTAGAAGAAATAAACCATGTGTACTTTGTTAAAAGAATCACTTTAGAGTAACCAAATGTCGTGAGAAAAATATTGCCAGCCTCCACCCTCCATGTTGGAGAATGATCCATCCCACAATGGGAAACCTTGGCAAAGGGCAATGACTAATTGGCTAAAGTGGTTGAGAGTTCAAAAATAACCACTTATTGTGATAATAGAAGCAAGACTTCACTTTCTTCTTTTAACAATTCCTGGCGTATGTTAACATTACAAAGAGAACACCATGTCTCATGTATATTCAAATCATTTGTGTTTCTTTAAATGAAAATCTTTGTTTTTTTTGCAGCGTTAGCTTTCTCTCACTTTTATTTTGAGTTATGATTACCCAAATTGAAACTCGCAGGAGTCTTGTCTGCAAATTAATTAGCGGCTTTGGCTATTAATATTGCATTTTCCTGGACATTTATATTCTAGATGATTCAGTGATAACCAATCACCCTGCCGTAAACAGGAACAATGCGTGTCTGTAGAGTCTGGAGTCTGGCTGCATCTGTTACGATGTTTTAGTTTACAGTCTGTGACCCCCCATTGTAGCATAGAGAATTGCTGCTTATTACAAAGCTGGTTGTGACTGTGCGTGCAGTGATCAGATGTTCTAATTGAATACCAGTGGGGGAAAGGGTGGAATTTCAGGAGCAATGCTGAAAATGATGATTCATTAGAGATGTTTTAAGGTAGTTCTCGTGCCAGTGGATAACGAATTAGATTTAACAGAAAGCAAGTGAAGTTGGCTGTGTGTGATTTCTTTTGAAGGAATTAGTGTGAGTATCGTGCTTCATCTGGAATGGGTGTACTTTGAGATTAGCAAATGTGCTTCATGATGCTTGTAATACTTTTTGAGACAGCTCGAAAGAATGCTCTGTAAAAGACAGTGGTTTCAAAAGCTTAACACAGGTAGCACATTCCCAGGTAAGTGAAATACTGAGTGGCAAGTTCTTAAAATATTCTTTGTACCCGATTCAGATTTTTATCTGAAGAATTATGTTATGTTATTTAAACTTAGCAAGTATGGGATTATGTTCATGTTGTATGTTAATCAGTCGTCATTGTGGATGAAGGTTAATGCTGGAAGATGTGTAGCATCAAATTCAGAAATGCCGACAGCTGGTCGTAATGTGTAATTCTCTTACCTTGAAATGCTGAGATTTTTTCGGTTAGTTATGCAGTGTTGTAAAGTGTGATTGTTTGCTGTAGTACAGTGCCACCTTCTAATTGCAGAACAGTAAAATAATTCAGTGCCCCAGCTTGTTTCCTTTCCTTTTGTCCTGTTAACATTTAGTGTCTGCAACTGTTGGTGTTCAGAATTTTCCTTTTCTGCTTCAGTCATTTAACAACAGCTGTTTGCCCTACATGAAACACCTGGTGTTAAAAGATATGACAAATGTATGAATGTTAAATTGAAATGAGTTACGGGCATTAATTTGATAAGTTTGTGAGTCTTGCAAAAGTGGATTGTAAAAATGTTTGGCGTTCCAAGATTTTACCATCCTTGGGAAAATCCTCTCATTATTTGTATACTATTTTGGTTTACACGTGACTCTATTGTGTTCTGTTATCTTGTCAATAATGGCAGTCATTTCAAGTGGCGCCAATCTATATGATACATGTCCTAGGCGCTCGTGCAAGAAGGTTAATCTTCATTCTTCAAGAGAAAATCCCAAGTTTACCAACCAAACAGTTTTATTCCTAATGCATCTTGCAACGTTTTCGCAGAAACTAGTGTTTGGATTCAACAGATACCTGTCTTGATGGATGTATTGTTAATCATGCACGTTGGTCATTATGAGTAACCTCTGCATTATGATGAAGCAGAAATTAATCCATTTCTAGAGATGGTTTAACTTCTGGCTGAACTTCTGTACCTGATGCAGAGCCAATACATAGCTGCTTTCATAAATGTGACAGAGAAAATAATTTGACTGGGTTGGGTGACACAGTGGTTAGCAATGCTGCTTCAGAGTGCCAGGGAACCCGGGTTCAATTCCTGGCTTGGGTCACTGTCTGTGTGGAGTTTGCATGTTCTCCCTGTGTCTGTCTGGGTTTCTTCCAGGTGTTCTGGTTACCCCTCACTGTCCAAAGACATGCTGGTTGGGTGCATTGGCCATACCAAATTTTGTCTGTGTACCCGAGCAGGCGCTGGATTGTGGCGACTTGGAAATTTTCACAGTAACTTCATTGCAGTGTTAATGTAAGCCTACTTGTGGCATTATGAAATAAACTAAACTGCTGCTTCACAAATTAAATTATTAATTTTGATTAATAGTTGAGATCTTTGTCAAGTAGTGACTAAACCAAATAAAAAGCGGTTGCTTTTACCAAAGAGAAGTTGCGATGTATTTATTCATTGTTTAGCTTAACTAGGAGGTGTGCAAGAGAAATGCATATTGATTTTACAAATCTTTTTTCTCTAGAGTACAGCAGATTTGAAGCCAAAATCCATGATCTACGTGAGCAGATGATGAACAGCAGCATTAGCTCAGGATCAGGGTCACTGCGTACCAGCCAGAAGCGATCTCTTTATGTCAGGTAAAAGAGAAAGGCAAACTGATACTCTATTGTTGAAAAGAGAGGGCCCATTACGCACTGTGCTCTTTATACTACAAATTGTTCGGAGCTGCTACACAGTTCCCAAATGTCTTTAATCCTCACTTAGCTTGAAATCTTAACACACTGCTATTTTCATTCCTTGTGCATTGAATATTTCAAGTTATGTCTGTGGGTCTCAGATGTTTGACATCAAAGGAGGAAATGTTGTCTCTGAAATATATTTGCATATATAAATATGCAAGATCTCTTTGTAGTTTTCCCAACTTCTTTAATGTTGCCATATTGATGATGAAAGTCGCATCTTAAATTATTTTCCATTCTGTTAAGTGAATGGTCTTTCACTGTATCTTTAAGTATTTTTCCAGAAATGGCTTTATCACAATTAATTACCTACTTTTTAAATAGACCGTCGCAACTTGAATTGGATGCTAGTTTAAATGATCATTTAAAAGTCCGCTGGATCATGTTCTGATTCAATAACAAGTAGAAATGTGTGATAAATAGTACAGCTTCTGTGGTGTCTGGTGAACCATATGTTGCTCTGATATCTATTCAAGTTGCATCTTTGAGCCATGCCCCTATGGAAAACTCGCTAACTTTACCACCTCAATGCCTGCTACGTGCTTAAGATATTTTCCAACACTATCTTTCATAGAATTAATAGAATTTTGAGTGCAGAAGGAGGCCATTTGGCCCATTAAGTCTGCAGTGACCACAATCCACCCAGGTCTTATCCCCCGACACTAGGGTCAATTTAACATGGCTAATCAACCTAACCCGCACATCTTCAGGCCGTGGGAGGAAACCGGAGCACCTGGAGGAAACCCATGTAACATGGGGAGAATGTGCAAACTCCAGACAGTGACCTGAGGTTGTAATTGAACCTGGGTCCCTAGCACTGTCAGGCAGCAGTGCTAACCACTGTGCCACCGTGCCGCCCCAATTTTGTTTCATTGGCTATTTTTGAGTATGATACTACTTGATATGTCCAACCCCTTGATTATTGCTTTAATATGCTAATAATGGAGAATTGCTTTCGATCATAATGCTGGGCACTTGTGAATACAATTCACAGAAAACAAAGTCTGCCAACAGAACCACTACTCTTACATTAGTCCAGTATTGTGCCATAGGACCTGTTCTAGAACACAGATCCAATATGGGGGAAAAAAAAGCTGTGCTTTGAAATATGTTTGCTTTCTCATGAAAGATTTTTTAAAGGTATAAAGTTACAACAGAAACATTTCAAATTACCTGAAGACTGTTTCAGTTTGAGCAAAAAAGGAAAGTTAAATTAGTAAATGGTGAAATTAAGGAAAGTGAATCTTGCCTGAGGCACAAATATTAGCTAGAACCCAACGAAGAGCTCCCTGCTGCTCTTCAAATAGGATCTTTTGCATCCGTCCAGAGGAGACAGACATGCCAGCAGAAATTCTGAACCAAAATAGAGGTCTGTGTTATGTATTTAACGTAGTTTCATCTCTGCTGGTATAACGTCACATGAGCTCGAGTGACCTGAACAAAAGGGGTTTGTGGCTTTTGTGGTACTCCCATCTTGGACGTTGGACAAGCAACTTCTTGATAAACCTGCACCCTGTTTGACTTTAATCCATGGGTATGATGATTTCCAGCGAATACTTAACAAAGAGAAAACTGGCAATGAGAGTGGAACATAACTGGATTCTGAAAATATAATCCAGCACTGTGGATCAAAAAGGCAATCGAAGACAAAGAAAAGTAACCACTGATACGAAAAGAAAAAAATACAGGAAAACAAAATTGAGTCAGCAAGAATCAAGAGAAACAACTTACTGTTTAAATAAAGTGGGTACACTTCCAAGCTGCAGAGACCACATGTGGTGAAGCAAAATGGGCACGGGAGCAGAAACTCTGTAGACGGAAGAAAAGAGTCTGAGATCTTAAAGGAGCTCCCAGTCCTTGAGGTGGGGAGAAATTCCAAGCAAAAAGAGAATTTTTCTACAGTTAAATAGGGAGATGAGATGTCTTGCATTGAACAAGAAAACAAACTACAAATCCAAGAAAAAGGGAGGAACTGAAAAGTATAGAACCGGTGAGCCAGTAACCGAAATGGTCGGCAAATAGTGATTCATGGATGCATTTGATGAAGATTGAGACTTGGAACTCATTGGAAGAAATGATGTAGTGATGGGGAAGGTTATGGAAATGGTCCTGAAGAGAACGATGACAGAATTGCAACATAAAAATCCAGAATTCAAGCCCTACATCGTAAGTCCAGAGTGGAGTTTTTTTATTGGGAATCAGTATCTACATGGAAGAATCCTTGAACAGTTGCATGAGGGACATCTAGGTGTAGTGAGAATGAAGGGGGTGGGTCTGGCATGTAGCTATTTTTGGTGGTCTTCTTGTGCAAAACTAAGAAACACTCCACCAGAGGCCAGGGGAGAAAAAAAAACAGAGGGCATGGGTTAAGGGTGAAAGGAGAAAAGTTTAAAGGCGGGGGGCTTCTTTAAGCAGAGAGTGGTGGGAATGTGGAATGAGCTGCCAGATAAAGTGGTAAATGCAGAGTCACTTTTAACATTTAAGAAAAACTTCGACAGGTTCATGGATAAGAGGGGTGTGGAGGGATATGGTTCAAGTGCAGGTCAGTGGGACTAGGCAAAAAATGGTTCGGCACAGACAAGGGCCAAAAGCCCTGTTTCTGAGCTGTAATTTTCTATGGTTCAGACATCCCTTATATCTGTGGGAATGGCCGAAATAGCCATGTGCACACAGAGATTACACTGGTCCAATAGAGGGACAGATGTTCCCAGTAATTGTTGATACACATTCAAAATGACCAGAAGTTGTGATCGTGAAATTTACAGCAGCTGAACAACTATTGAAAAGCTAGATAAAATATTTTAGGTTTGGTGGACCAGAGCAAATAGTGACAATGGCACACAGTTCACTTTCAAGGAGTTCAAAGACTACTTGAAAAGAAATGGCATAGAACACATCAGGTCAGCTCCGTGCATCCATCTACAAATGGATTAGCCAAATGATTCATACAGTAACACAAACACTTAGGGAATCATAGGGCCATGGTCACTTCACATGAACTGAGGTAAACAAGTTCCCTCCCTCTATCCACTTCAAAGTCACCATTATTTTAAAGTTAAGTATCCAGTGAAAAATGGTTTTGTAATGTTAACACCCAAGATAAAATGGAGCTAATGGAACAAATAGTTTTCAAATGCGGAGGATGGGAAGGAATAGTGTAATTGATGGAGTTAGCATGTGTGATGACAACTCTTAAGTTGTCTGGAGTTGAATTACAGTCGTAGAGGTTTACAGTATGGAAACAGGCCCTTCGGCCCAATGCCTCCATGTCACTTTTTTTAAGAACCGCTAAGGTAGTCATTGGAAAGAAAATTGAAAAGTTTTATATATTCTTAACCAATGATGCTAAGCACTTACATCAGCCTCTTCAGACTAGCAAGCTGCAATTTATTATTATGTTAAATTTCTCTTTTGTTTTGAATGCCCAATTGGGGGAAATTACCAGAAATTGTAAAAACTGAAAATGGTCCTTGAGCAATCATTTTCAGATCAAACGGGAGGAGTGCTGAAACATGTAGGGTTAATGATTACTATCTTTATTAATTTTAAATTGGCTCCCTTAGTACCATTATGCATTTGAACTTGAGATAAACTAGCTAAAATGAGGGACAAAAAGTTTGGAAAATCTTGTAATATCTTAGCAAAAGATTAAAAAAAATTGAAGATTTAAAATATGAAAATGAAACTAAATATATATACAGAAGACCAGCAGACTTCTAAAGGTTGCCAAGAAGAGGGAAGAAAATCAACAGATATATCAATCAGAGGGGAATTTGAGTTAAATGTTACCCATTTGTCAGTCTGCTTATTCTCCCTCATATGAACATTGTTGTGCAAACTTATCAAAAGGCCCGTTTTACCTTTGTCTTCCATTCCAGCGAAGTTGCACACGTCAATAATAAACACTTTTCTCTTTACAGATGCTTTGGCGTGGCACGGTAGCACAGTGGTTAGCTTTGTGCCTCTCAGTGCCAGTGACCCGGATTCAATTCCCAGCTTGGGGTCACTGTCAGTGTGGTGTTTGCACGTTCTCCCTGTGTCTGCATGGGTTTCCTCCAGGTGCTTCGGTTTTCTCCCACAATCCAAAGATATGCAGGTTAGGTGGATTGGCCATGTTAAATTGCCCCTTGCTGTCAGGGGGGACTAGCTTGGGGTTATGGGAATAGGCCTGGGTGGGATTGTGGTCAGTGCAGACTCTGGGCTGAATGGCCTCCTTCTGCACTGTAGGATTCTATGATTTTATGCTGACTGGCCTTTGTATATTAAATGCATTTTGTGCTTTTCCTGCAATATTTTATGTCTTATATGGATGAAGCATTTTATAACGAACTGTCATTACTTACTTGTGTTCTTAATTGTGTCAACTTTTAGAGCTTTGTTCGATTATGACAAGACCAAAGACAGCGGCCTCCCGAGCCAAGGCCTCAATTTCAGCTTTGGTGATATCCTGCATGTGATCAATGCATCAGATGATGAATGGTGGCAGGCTCGACAAGTAACGCCAGAGGGTGAGAGTGAAGAAATTGGAGTGATCCCAAGTAAAAGGAGGTGATTGTCTTTTATCAAGTTGGAATTTTGAATTTCTTTTAAATACAGTGTGCTGTTTAACTGCAATAGCATTTCACCATTAAAATCAAAATTTGTTTTTAAGAACGTAACATAAGAACTAGGAGCAGGAGTAGGCCATCTGGCCCCTCGAACCTGTTCCACCATTCAATAAGATCATGGCTGATCTTTTCGTGGACTCAGCTCCATTTATCCGCCCACTCACCATAACTTTTAATTCCTTTACTGTTTTTTAAAAAATCTATTTATCTTTGCCTTAAAAACATTCTACGAGGTAGAACAAAGAACAGTACAGCGCAGGAAACAGGCCCTTCAGCCCTCCAAGCCTGTGTCGCTCATTGGTCCAACTAGACCATTCGTTTGTATTCCTCCATTCCCAGTCTGCTCATGTGACTATCCAGGTAGCCTCTAATGCTTCACTGGGCAAGGAATTCCACAGGTTCACAACCCTTTGGGTGAGGACGTTCCTCCTCAACTCAGTCCTAAATCCGCTTCCCCATGTTTTGAGGCCCCTAGTAAAAAGCAGTTCTGTGCACTATTCCTATTTTTGATGAGTGGAAGTTTTGTGAATGATGTGAGAAAGGATGGAGAGGCTGATATTTTGAAAACTAGAGGAGTACCTGCAGTCTTCAAAGTGACAAGTTATATGCATGCATCGGTGATCCAACCTGTTGGTGCTAAGGCCAAGCATAGAGGAGGACTTGAAAGGGTTCTGATGTCCGTAATCTTATATTTTTTCACCTTTTAAATAAATGTTGACCCCAGTTTCACACTAAATTTTGTCATCGATGCCAATATTTTCCATAATGTGAATAGGATGCATGCAAATGCTACAAAACTAAAAACTGCTGCTGAAGTTGTACAGCAATTACGATGTAGTAGCATAGGGTGTGGGGTGGTCCTGGGTAAGATGCTCTGTTGGAGGGTCAGAGCAAATTGGATGGGCCGAATGGCTTCCTTCTGTACTGTACAATATATTGTTTCCTCTTAAGTATTTAAATCTTAATTTAGGAATTTCACATTTTAATTGTTGTTTCTTATAATTGAGTTTCAGATTTAAAATGAGTGCTGCATGCTTAAAATCATTAATTTTTAGAAAGGGATCAAATCTGTCAATCTGTGAAGTTGATGAAAAAAGTCAAGGTTTTCTTTTTTAAAAACACAATAGTTCAAATTTCTCCCATAGAACTAATGTAAAAGTCAATACAATCATATTGAAAGATAGGGAAAAACAAGCTCCATTTATTAAACCAGCTCCAATCAAATGCTGCCAGCACCCCAAAGCCCTTTCTATTTAATTGTCACGGTGCCACCAACTTCTGTCTCTCTCTCTCTTTGTCTCTATATCTCTCCTCCCCCCACTTCTCTCTCTCTCTCTTTCTCTCTCTGTCTCTACCACCACTGCCCTGCCCACCCTCCCCCCCCGCCACGGTTCTGTATTTCGTTCCTGGTGAGGTGAGTTAACGTCTCAATTAACAAAGTGGGAAGGTTTGGAGAGGTGAAAATGTATTGTTGGACCTTCCGATACTTCTGTCAACCTAATGTTCACAGGTTTAAATATAATAAAGTTAAATGCATAGTCAATTTTTAACAATAGAATAAAATTGGGCAAAACAAAACTGTTAATTAAAACTTAAACACGCAGTATCTGAAGAAAATGAGTATGCTTTGCAACTATTTTGCCCATGACCTTGGTGTGAGTTTTGGATAGCTTTTTCAGAGTGTTGTGTACCTTTTTGAAGCTGGATTTGAATGCTCAACATCAGCTGACTGCCATGGCAGTGAATTTTGATTTGCGTGCAGATGGGACACTAGAATTAAGATGCATTATACCATTTGCTTCATATTATCCTTTACCATCTGCCAGTGACCTATTATTTTTAGTCCAAACTTTAATGCATTGGATAAAATGAGTGGGATATGTAGCATCTTCTGAGAATAACCTTGAACAAGGTTCTAATTTCTGAGGATTAATTATAAATCAATTTCAAAGCCCAATGAAGACAAACAACCTCCTCACTGATGTACGGAACACAACTGCTCCCATTTGTAATCTGTTTTACAATGATGAACAATTGTTTGGATTAGTCATTACACTAAACATCAATTTTTGATTTGTCACAACAGCAAAGTTGATTGTAATCGGAGGGACCTGGCTTCAATTCCCAGCTAGGGTCACTCTGTGTGAAGTCTGCATGTTCTTCCCATGTCTGTGTGGGATTTTTCCAGATGTTCTAGTTTCCACCCACAGTCTGAAAGACGTGCTGATAAGGTACAGTGGTCGTGCTAAATTCTCTCTATGCACCCAAACAGCTGCTGGAGTGTGACAACTAGAGGATTTTCAGAGTAACTTCATTGCAATGTTAATGAAAATCTACTTGTGACAATAAATAAACTTTAAACTGTGAAGTTGTGCATCTGAGATCTGAGAATTTGCAGCATTTTCCTAGTCTTTAATTAACTCAATTTAGAAATCGGTTCCTGTCTGCATGTTGCTTAACTGGTTACAATTTAGGTGTTTGCTTTGGCAGTGGTGGTGACCTTTCCTTGGAATTAGATGAGCACGGCTCCACTTCTGCAACCGGACAAGCGCACAATCTTGACCAACACCAGTGCAGTTCTGAGGGGTGGCTACATTATCATTGATGCTGCATTTTAGACGAGGGATATAAAACTAAAGTCAAAATATTGCGGCTGCTGGAATCTGAGGAGGAATAGAGAGCTGGCTGTGTTTAAGATTAGTACCTCACCAGGACTTTGTCAAGTGTATCAGACTACACGGAGGGATGACAGAAAACTTGGAAATATTGTGAACAGTGAGGAAGAAAGGGGACAGACTTCAAGAGGGTATAGGCAGGCTGATGGAATGGGTGGGCAGGTGGCAAAATAAAATTTAAAACAGTGAAGTGTGATGTCATTCATTTTGTAAGGAGCATGAGAGGCAATAATACTAAATAAAGGATGGAATTCTGAACAGGATGCTGGAGCAGAGCCCTGGGTGTACATGTGCATACATTGTCGAAGCTGGCTAAGCAGGTTGAGAAAATGGCTAATGAGAGATACAGAATTTTGGGCTTTATAAATGGAGGCATAGAGTGAGTACAAAGACAAAGAATCTGCAATGACTCTTTATAAAACACTGGTTTGGCCACTGCTAGAGTATGGTTTACGCTTGTAAGGTTGCAAAGGTGTTAAAGATAGTTCAGAAAAGATTTAATGAGAATGGTTCCAAGGGGAGGACTTCAGTTATATGAATAAATTGGAGAACCTGTGGTTAAATCCTTCAGCAAAGGGAGGTTTGAGAGAAGATTTCAGTAGAGGTGCTCAAATCATGAGGGGCCTTGACGGAGTGAAACTAGCCCCGTTTGCAGAAGAGTCAAGCACCAGATGCCACTGATTAAAGGTGATTGTTTAAGTTAATTTATTAGTGCCACAAGTAGGCTTGCATTAACATTGCCAAAAAGTTATTGTGAGAATCCCTTAGTCGCCATTCTCTGGTCCCTGTTTGGGCACACTGAGGGAGAATTCAGCGCGGCCAATGCATGTAACCAGCATGCCTTTCAGACTGTAGGAGGAAACCCACATGGACACGGGGATATTGTGCAAACTCCACACAGACGGTGACCCAAGCCAGGAATCAAACCTGGGTTCCTGGTGCTGTGAGGCGGCAGTGCTGACCACTGTGCCACCGTGCTGCAAAAGAAACAGGAGGAAAAGCATTTTTTAAACAGTTTTAGGATCTGGAACATCCGATCTGAATATCGTACATTCAGTTTCAATTGTGGCTTTCAGAAGGAATTGGATAGATATCTGGATTTCCCTACCTCCTAGTTCAGTAATGTTAACAAATCACACCATCATTTAATTTTATTTTCTGTTCCATAAATCCTGCCCCTGGTCAGGTGTAGATATGAGGAATAAATCATTTCCCTCTTTTTGCAAATTAAAGGGTCTTAAATGTATTTGCAAGTTAGAGCTGCTCAGGCATCTCTGGCTGCATGTTCACTTGAAAATTTGATTCCATTTCAGACTCTGGATTGTTTTCATGGTTTTAATGTTAATTACTCGGCTCTTGACTTGCTATTTCCTTAAAATCTTGCTGACAGCCTCAGAACTGGTTGTAAATACCACCAGAACTACTCACAAGCTTGGATTAATTTAAAGTTGTTACAGTAGCAATTATCTAAATTGGATGTACCTTTTGTTGAATCCAAAATGGAATTGCACAGCTCTGGCAGTCTGCTGCAGGGTTGCCATGTTTTTGTTAATTAGCCATCTTGTTGAAACGTCCTTCAACCCAGTTCAACGTCATCACTTGCCATTTTTAACCCACCTTGTGAAAAGGATTCTTCCTTACTTGGCTTTAACAAAGATTCACTCAAAGTAATATGTCCTGAACATAAAACATAGAACACTACAGCACAAACAGGCCCTTCGGCCCACGAGTTGCGCCGATCACATCAACACCTACCAATCCACAGACCTATCTATAGCCCCCAATCTCACTAAATCCCATATACTCATCCAGAAGTCTTTTAAAAGACCCCAGCAAGTTCGCCTCCACCACCACTAACGGCAGCCGATTCCATTCACTCACCACGCCCTGAGTGAAAAACTCACCCCTAACATCACTTCTGTGCTTGCCTCCCCGCACCTTAAATCTGTGTCCTCTCGTAGCGACCATTTCAACCCGGGGAAATAGCCTCTGAGAATCCACCCTATCTATTCCTCTCAACATTTTATAAACCTCTATCAGGTCACCTCTCAACCTTCGTCTCTCCAGGGAGAAGAGTCCCAGCTCCCTCAACAGTGAATTAACTTTGCTTATAGCAGTTCATAAAGGGATTATTCCAAAGTAATGAATGTTCTTTAGTGGTGGTGCATTTCTTTTTTACTTCTGGTGATCTGTTTTTTGGAAATAACCGAAGCAAGTAACTCAGTGGTTCCCAAAGAGTGCGGCATACCACACTGGTGTGGCAAGATAGGATGGCAAGTGTAGCGGAAAGATTCAAGAGCAATCAAAGAAACATTTAAAAATTTATAGAAACCCTTAGAAGTTTCCAGATTTCATGCCATCTCTCTTTGTGTTGAATGCAGTGTTGTATAGTATAGTGTGTTATTACCGCATTTATTTGTAAGATTTATATTTAGTATTGCGATTAAATTAATTTAAAAAAAATTTGGTGTGGCACAAGCAAATTTTTATTCCAAAAGTGTGACCCAGTGAAAAAAGTTTGGGAACCACTGGATTGATGTAACTAATAGGACTGAATGACTTTAAAAAAAATTATTTGTTTCTGGGATGTGGCTGTCACTGGTAAGGCCAGCGTTTATTACCCTAGTCCTTCATGAGAAGGTGCTGATGGCTGTCATCTTAGTTTATTTTAATTTATTCTTGGAACATGGGTGTTGGAGGCTGGCCAGCATTTATTGCCCATCCCTAGTTGCCCTTGAGGTGGTGGTGAACTGCCACCTTGAACTGCTGTAGTCTATGCACTGTGGGTTGATCCACAATACGGTTAGGGAGGGAATACCAGGATTTTGACCCAGCAGCTGCAAAGGAATGGCAATACATCTCCAACTCAGGATGGTGAGTGATTTGGAGGAGAACTTGCTGGTGGTGGTGTTCCCATGTATTTGCTGCCCTTGTCCTTCCAGATGGAATTGGTTGTGGGTTCGGAAGATGCTGCCTAAGGGTCTTTTGAATTGTTTAAGTCCATGGAATGTAGGTGCATCCACAAGGCTATTAGATATGAAGTTACACAGGACCAGGAATAGGCTATTCAGTTTGCCAAGTCTACTTCACTATTCAAACAAATCATGGCTGATCATCTACCATTATGCAATTTTCCTCAACAAACACATCTCTTTTTGTCTTTATGTCATGAGTATCCAGAAATCTATTGATTTCTGTTTGGGACATGCTCAACTAAAACCTCTAGTATAAAGAATTCCAAACATTTACCACCATCCGCGTAAAGAAATTTCTCCTCATCTCAGTCTTAAAGGCTTGGCCCTTATCCTGAGATTGTGTCCCCTGGTTCTTGACTCATCAGCTAGGGACAACATCCTCTCTACATCTCCTCTATTACGCTCTGTAGGAACTCTAAATTTCAATGCAATCATTTCTCACTCTTCAAAAGTCTAGACAATGCAGGTCCAGTTTCCTCAATCTCCTCTCATGAGGAAATCCTGCCATCCCAGAGATTAGTATGGGGAACCTCCATTGTATTCCCTCTATGGTAAGTTCCAGGATTTGACCCAGCAATATTGTTCCAAGTTGGGATGGTATGTTTTGATGTGAATGAGAAATAGCATATAATACTGAGGAATGCAAAATAATATATTAACAAAAGGTTTCACTGTGCAGCAACAATTATTGAAGTAAACAAGATGTATAAATCCATTAAGGATAAGGCGGTGCAACTCTTCAGAGCACTTGAGTTAGATTTGAAATGTTGCACCGAGTTTTGCTCATTGACTCTGTAAAATCATAGAATCCCTACGGTGCAGAAGGATGCCATTCGGCCCATCGAGTCTGTACCAACTCTCTGACAGAGTATCATCCAGGCCCTATGCCCATAACTCTCATATTTACCCCATTAATCCCCCTAACCTACACATCTTGAGACACTAAGGGACAATTAAAAGTTTATAAAATTTAAAGCCTATTTTATTAATGTCACAAGTAGGCTTACATTAACAATGCAATGAAGTTATTGTGAAATTCCCCTAGTTGCCGCATTCCAGTGCCTGTTCAGGTACACAGAGAAAATTTAACATGGTCAATCCATCCTAAACTGCATATTTTTGGACTGTGGGAGGTAACTGGACCACCCGGAGGAAGCCCACACAGACATGGGGAGAACATGCAAACTCCAGACAGACAGTCACCAAAGGTTAGAATTGAACCCTGGAGTTGAGAGACAGCGGAGCTAGCCACTGTGTTGCCATATTTGACCATTAGAACAAGTTTAACTAAGGGCAAAAAATACATCATTGTTTGTGATTTAAAATCCAGAAGTTACAAACACTAGCAGACAGGAAATGAGTCTCTGTCCATCCAGCCTGTGTAATACAATTGTAATACCTCCACCTCTGCACAAGCCAAATGATGATCTACCAATTTGAGGGAATAAAGATTGGGGGAATTCATCTTTAAGCAATTGAGACGGTCAGAACCTGCCCATGAGGTGACCCAAACCATGAATTCTCTACAGTGCCAACCCTTTCGTAAAGGGGTGATCTCCTTTTCAGCTAGAAACATGCCCAATTCTTTCTTCAAGAAATTCAGTGAAGGGACATCCGCAGTTAGAGCTGGCAGCCTTCTTATGAGCACTTCTATTCTCTGGGAAAAGAATCATTTGACATCTAATCTTGATCTGGCCTGGCACAACTTTGAATTGTGAATGGCGAAGTGATGCTTCCTAGGGTGGGAAGAGATGTGGTTCCAAGGTTTTAAAGTTGAGAAGTAAATTGATGGATAGATGAACAGTGGCGTCTTTAGCAAGCAGGGGGAATGAGGAGACGTTGTAAATTAAGAAAACTTTAAATTACATGTTATTTAGCATTTGGAAGTAAAATGCTGCAGATGCTAGAAATTGGAAATAAAAATAGAAAATGCTCGGTAACCTCTACAGGTCTGGCAGCATCTGTGGGGAGAAAATCCGAGTTAATGTTTTGAGTCCAAATGACAGTTGTGTAGAAGGGTCATATGGTCTTGAAACACTTAACTCTATTTTTCTTTCTATAGATGCTTCTGAGCCTGCTATTTAATATTCTGCTGTTTCACCATTAAAATTGATGTTCAGTTGCCAGCGTTGGACTGGGGTAGGCACAGTAAGTAGTCTCATAACACCAGGTTAAAGTCTAACAGGTTTATTTGGTAGCATGAGCTTTCAGCGTGCTGTCCCTGTGCACTCACCTGATGAAGGGGCAGCGCTCCGAAAGCTTGTGCTACCAAAAAGACCTGTTGGACTTTAACCTGGTGTTTTGAGACTACTTCCTGTACCATTAAAATTCTAATGTAAAGAGTTTAACTATTCTGAAAACAAATAGAATATAATCTGAATCATTGATTTAGTTGAGGTATTCTGAAAAAAACAAATAGATCCAGACTGTATTCCAATTGTTACGGATGACGAATCCAAGTGCTTTGGATAGTCTAAATAGCAAATTGAAATGGGATTGAATTGAATGTACCTTTTTGACCACTGACCACCATTTATAGATAATAGCGTGAAAATAACTTTGTTTCACCACCATAGATGAAATTGCAGTGTTATTGTAATATATCAGTGCCTAAGTAGTATCCAACAACTTGGAAGAAAATGATTGATGTTCCCATGTGCCCTTTGAAGTGGGATGCTAGCTTTGAACGGTGTTTCTTCATCTTTTACATTCCATTTACTTTCCCCTATTTCTGCATGTGTTTACCAATGATCTACACCTATCCAGGTCAGTAGAGGAATGAGAGACCACCTTACATCCTTCATTATTTGCTACGTGGAGATGCGAAAGGGCAGCCCGAGCATGACTTTCCATTTTTGGGTTTTCTTTGTACGACATTCCCTGTTACCAGATAACGCTGCCTGTGGCAACAAGGTTTGGGTTGGGAACTCTACATGAAGTGAAGAATTGATTTGTAGAGCTCCTGTCACCTGAGTCTGGTTTAAAATTTTTTTAAAAGTCGATATAATTAGCACTTAGTTGCTCCCTAACACGATTCAGATATGTTTAGTGCATCAGAGTTTACTGCCAGTACTATTTTATGGATGTTGTTTCGAGGCTGTAGCATCTTGAGTCTGCTGAGCTGTCAGTAAGTTAATTTTTAATGTGCCTTTCTTGACAGCATTGTTTACAAATACTGCTATGTTCACATGCTTGTATGTGCTCAGTAATGAAAACATGGGCTTCAGGATAAAAGTGTCATCATGAAGGTGTTTGACGAGTATTTGAGCATGCATTGTTCCATTCTAAAATTTTGATTTTGTTCTCGATAAGAGTTGAGAAGAAAGAACGTGCCAGGTTAAAGACAGTGAAATTTAACTCAAAATCGAGAGATAAAGGGGTAAGTGGAATGGGGGAAATTTTTTTAATGCATGTTGTATCATTCTGCATGTAAAAATGCTTACGCTCATTATGAGGATTTGAAAGTCTATCCATTTGATTAAAGTTGCTTATTTTTTAAAGATTTTATTTTTAAACGGTTTTCAGAATATTGAGTTGTTTTGCTGTATATTTTATATATAATAACTTGCACTTCTGGACTAAGAACACAGGTTGGGAATATTGCCCAGTTAAGTTATATTTCTTGAAATTCAACTACGAATTTATGTATGTATTTTCTTTGAGCCAGTTTCCACACAGTGTGATGGGTCAGTGGTATGAGGTGTATTTGGACGGTGAGCATCTTGAGGTATTTTCTGTTTTAAAGATGCAACATAAATGCAAATTGATAGAGTTCCAACAAAAAGCTAAGCATATTCTGTATAATTCTGCAGCACTTTTCACTGAGCATTTCTCTGTTTAAGGCTGAGTCTTCTCTTGGCTGGGGTAATTAAGTAACTGGGTATTTATCTGCAAAGGTGTACTGTTAGAGTTCCATTACAATAAGTTACCAGGTCTGGCAAGCCAAGTGTCCCCTTAGTTGAACATTAAAGGATAATGGCCAAATTGCTGTACACCTCGCCACTTGCAGTTACAAAGCATTGCTCTGCAGCCAACTTATTGTATTAGCATTCAAAACAAATTGCAAATGTAGGTGCAATATGTTTACATTTTTTTATTTGGGAATTCTATAGCAGTGTCATATCAAACTAAAGGTAAAGTACAAGGTTATAAGTGGGTTTCAGAATTAGGGCTTGATATCCTCTGTTAAATCTTAAACATTGGGCAAGATATTTTAAAAATCGGTGTTTCTCAGGCCAACACAAGTTGTGTGTGTTTTTAAATGAAAAAGCATTCACACTCAGATCTTTCACTGCAGTCCCTCTGTTAGCATTTCCACCATTATTGTTGCAGTCAGGTTGGGGCAGGGAAAGGATAATTGCTATCTTATACCACCCCGAGGTCCTCTAACCTGAGAGGACAGGTATTTGAATTGGGTGAAATTTGCTTTGAACGAATTTTGTAATTATGATCAACCCTAGATCTGCCATTGAAGATGACAACACCTTTTGTTGTTCCTCCCCTTTCTCACTCTTAATGTCATATCCCACTGTAGCAGTCAGAAATACAAAGGGCTGTCTGCAATCCCTCACGTATACAATCAACTTTCCCCATGGACAATGCAAAGACTTCAGCTGTCCTTCGTTTTCCTATAGTGACTGTATGTTCAACCATCGTGGTTTCTTATTTTTCATTGCCTTTCAGTTGTCGTAGGGTGGGTATCCTTCTCTCTCACTCACACACACACACACCCCACCCCCCCGCACCCTCTTCCAACAAAAAAATGCACAAAACAAGCAAGGTGACACTACAATAAAGACAAAACTTAGTTCCTTTATACATTGGAAACTTCAAAAAGAAGAGCGAGAATTGCAATTACATAGCATCTTTCACAACAACCAGATATCCCAAAGGACTTTCCAGCTAATGAAGTACTTTTAAAGTACGTTCTGTGATGTAATGCGATGTAGTAGCTAATTTGCAGACAGCAAGATCCCACAAACAGGAATGTGACAAAACCCAGATGATATATCTGAGATGTTGATTGAAGAATAAATATTGATCAGGGCATTGAGGATTATTCCGCTCCTTTTTTGAAATAGCAACAGGGGATTGTTTAGGTCTACTTGAGAGGGCATTTGGAGTCCTGGTTTAAGATCTCACCCAAAAGACAGCACCTCTGACAGTGCAGCACTCTCTGGATACTGCACTGTCGTTTTAGCTGAGATTATTGTTCTTGTGTCCTGGAGTGCAACTTGAGCCTGCAATCTTTGACTTTGAGACAAGTGTGCTTCCAACTAACACTACAGGTTAAAATTTTCTTGATTCAGGCTCTCAAAGCCCTGTGTCCAGTGAATTTGAAAACAAAAAATCAAAGGATGGACCATTCCTATAATGTGCGTCAGCAGATGTCATGCTCATGTGCAGTTTGTATAGAATTAGGCATTAATGAATAGAGATGGTGCATTTATCTTGGGCTCTGAGCACATTAGAAGGGGAATTCTAAGACTCAAACGAATTCCAATGTCCTATAACCAATGTAAATGCACATCCTTAAATGTTAATTATTATCTTTAGATTATGGGTATGGAATTTCAGTTTTTTAATATTTTTGGTTAACTGGTGATTGTTGCTCTGAATTAGTGTTTTGGGGAAAGACCATCACCTTAAATAATGCACATTTTTGATGAGTTATCATGTCATATTCTTCACATTTTTGTATTGTATTTAGAAATCATTTTCCATGAAAAAGTTTAGAATAGTTCTTAAAACAATTTAACTTTGGTGCTTATATGATTGTGCTTTTCATTCCTGAAAGGTTTTAACTTGCATTCTTCCTACTCAATATCTGTGATCTCACTCAGCCAGGCCAGACCTGGAGCAGCAGTGTGGTGAGACTGCATATGGAGTGGTTGGGACAGGAGAGGACCGTGTGGGGGTGGGGGCAACCTGGGATAGAGGTTGCCAAGCCTGGAGCAGGAATAGGGGTGGGGTCTGCAGTGAAGGGTTGGGCCTTTGTGGAAGCAGTGGGTGAGGTTCAGGCCTGGGTGTGGCCGGGGGGTTGGGAGAGAGAGAGTCCCCTCTGGGGGTTTGGAAGACAGGAGGTTGGAGTCCTGTGAGGAGGGTGGTGGTAGGGGGAGCGGGAGTGCGGACCAGGGAATGGATGGAAGTCCTCTTGGGGGGCTAGAGTGAGAGTGAAGGGCACATGAAGGTGGGTGGTATTCAGTGTGGGTTGTTCACTAGTTACTCAGAAGTTAGAAGTGGTTTTAATTCTTACCTGTTCTGGATAACTGTTGATGTAACCCCCAGTTGGGACCATTTGACCTTTGCAACTTAAATCACACTTTCAGATGATTCCTAGTGCAGGGCAATTGCCACATAAACCCCGTACATGTGAACTTCAAGGGGCTGTCTCCCCCCAATACAACACACTGGAGCTCTGAAATTACAGCCCATTAAATTCCTTGGTGACCGCTAGAGGTTAAAACAATCATTTAAGTATTTGGTGAGGTGGCCACAATTGGTTTTGCTGCCTGTTTAATTTTGGGGATTGGATACGGAGGAGGTTAATTAAATACTGTTTTTGGGGAAGGATTACATTGCCGATCAGAAATCTTTTATTTACCCATAATCTAAAAATTACAAAGTCATGCTTTTCTAATTATACTTTTGATTATATAAATATTGGAATGCCTGCTGTTTTAACCTGCAGAAATCTAAATTGCTGTTCATCAAAAACATTTAGCCAAGGAGTGAACGAAGAACTCTAACAGCATGCTGCGTTGTTCTTCCAATTGCTGTAGATTTGTAGAAAATATCATGATGGTAATCCCTGCTAAAATGAAAAGCAGTTTTTTTTTAAGTTTTGCGTGCATATGTGATTGGAACAATTATGTACTAACATGTGCAGAAACAAAATGCATGTATTATGTAGCAAAAGGAATGAGGAAAAAAGAACTACGCTTGCCATTGATGAAGATCTGCATCCCACAGGGCTGTCTCATTTGCCCATATTCAAACACTGACATGGCTTCACAGATGCCAGGCTCTAGCACGCTATGCATGCCCTCTACTTTTTCACAAAGATAACTTCAAAATCCAATTTCTCTCACGTTTTGGGTGATGCCTGTTGCTATTTTTAGATTTAAATTAATGGGCATTAATTTTTCCCTCGCTGTTTTGATTGGAACAATTTGCAGACTGGTTTCAGCATTCTGTTATTGCTAGAGATAAAATGGATGAATTTAAAATTCATTACCTGATATCCAAATGGAGACTACTTAATTAATTCACACATTTGATATTCTTCAAATCTTGAACTGAGCGAAAATAACTCATGTTTCAAGCAATGCAGCCACGGGTATAACAAACATTGAACAATCAATGTCACAGCCACTGGATCCTACTTTCCCCTTAAGTTTTGTCACATAAATATTGATTACATATACATCAATAAAACATATTCTGTATATAAAGCCCTTGTCTAGATCTTCAATAATTTTTTGCTCTCTATTTAAAACTTATCTGTACAGGTAGCTGTCTTACTCAATAAGTTTCCAATGCTCAGTTTCCCTTACTCGTTCCCTTGTGTATTCTCACACTTGCTCTTGCGCTCTCTGTTTGTCTCTCCTCTCTCTCTCTCCACACCCCGCCCCCGTTCAGTTGACTCTTTTGCAGCTTTGTTATCTTCAATCCAAGGTTTCTTCTTTCCTTTGGTCTAGTCAATCACTTAAAGCATGGCAAAACGTTTGAATGTGATTTGATTTTAATCATCTTTTGAATTTGTTGTTAAACCACTGATGTAAATATTCTAATATGGAATTAATTAGCTACACTTTTAGATTCACCTGAAATTCTTGAGAAATTGGATTTTCACAGTTTTGAAGCACTTTGATCACTAGCTGTCATTCTGCTACTTTGGCTGTGGATTCAATTAATGAATTTCCTGCTAAAAGTTGGCAACCATCTGTATTTAAGTTTATGGATAATCAAGAATTTAATGTGCAAGACATCATGCAGACAATCACACATCTCGCCTGTGTCACAATCTTCAAAATTAAGCTCACTTTATTTCAATCCACCTGGATTTGTCAAGTTTCTAGATTTTTTCCTTGTCTCTTGCAAAAAAAATTAGTTTTTTAAAATCCCTTGTGTTGCCAACTTTTTTAACCTCCATCTTGACCATTTTCTTTCTTTTTTATTTTGATTGTCTCAGATGCATCACTTGACCGATCTTACTCTTGTGGAAGTGACTCAAAAGCCGGCACATTTCTATCTAGCCTTATAAAGACTTGAATAGCTTTGCAGCTAAAATCTGCATTATTTCTACATGTAATATTACACTAAATGCCCTGATGGTTTCTCTAGATGGCTTTTTCTTTTACAAATTTTCTGTTGCAATCTGAAGGATGTTTGCTGTAGGGGTAGGATATATATTGTGCATCATTTCCTTGGCAAAGTTAGCACAGAAACAAAATTTATATTTTAAAAAAAAAATACAAGGGTAGTGGCCCGAGTTCAGTTTTCATGCGTTTCTAGGGTCGGGCGTTAATCACGTGGACGTTAGACACCCCTTTTTTTTGCCACTCCTTCTCTTCCTCAGCAGTCATTCAATGACAAGCGTAAAAAGAACATCTTTTCCCGAAAATTTCCCTTCTACAAGAACAAGGAGCAGAGTGAGCAGGAAACCAGTGATCTCGAACGTAAGTAGCTACAACCAGATACACCTGCAGAGAAGGTCAATCTCTGAGTAGGGACCTTTACTGTGTTACCATGGCAACATGTTTTTGCTGAATACAACTGGTCCCCCCTTTTTATCAAATTGGTGTGTCTGCTCCGAGTCAGCTATCTGTACAAGTTCCAACTTTTAATGCACATATGCACTTGAGACTTTGTGTTTAAATCCTGGACAGAGAAATTATCCAAACCAGTTACGTTCACACAAAACTGTCTTGTCATGGTAGTAGTCTTGTTATGTGCCACTGACCAGTTTTTTTTTCTGTGACTGTTTTTTTTCTTATTGCTTGCTGTCTGGGGACTACTCTACAGGAGATCCCCGGGTTAGGCGACGACGTAATGGGAACAAAAGGCCTGAGTAAGTGCCGGAAAATCCTCTCCATTCACATTTGCCTCCATCTGTTTACTAAGCTAGCTTTCGTTGCTTTCTCTAATGGCTCGTAGGTTTCTGCTGGCATGGGGGAGGTTCATGGTTACTGGTTTTCCATCCTTAATTTTTTACTCAATCATTTACCATGCAAAGGCAGGTTGTAAAATCTCTTGCAATGTTTCCTATGTAAACCTTTTTAGATCAATTTTATAAATTTGTGAACCAGGAGAATCTAAATGTGGCCCCCATGTAAAATTGTATGTAAAAAGTAGATGAAGGCTGAAGTTTCGTATAAGAGTTTGTAACTGGGTCCTTTCTGTGACATGCATTTATAAGTAAATATGCCAGCACGTGTTCTGAAATGAAAGCGTCAGTTCAGTGTTTAACCCGAGCTGAAAGATCAGATATTAAATGTTAACATAGGAAATAGCTAGAGACCATTGCAAATTGTTCCTTTATTTTATGTAATGACATCAGTGCAATCACTATACTGTGAACTGGAGGAAAAACGGTGTTAAATGCATTTTGGGTGTTGTTTTCTCAAACTAGTAAACCTCACTCAGTTCAGAATTCTATTTTCTTGGCATCAAAAACAAAGAAAATTTCAGTTGAGCCTAAACCGACCAGGAACTGCATTTTGCCCTTATGGTAAGAGAATGAAATCAGACATTCAGAGGTCTAGAAATCAAAACCTATTTGCTCTACAGATAGCTACATTAGGTGGTTCTCTCGTCAAATGTAAGATATCGCCACCCACTCATCCCCCATTGTTCCGTGTTTCCGAGGTAAGGTGGCTGCTGTCAGTGTTGTTGTTGTTGTTGTTGTTGACTCATTCATGGGCGTTTGACGGAGACTCTTCTTTCTTCCCTGAAAAGTCACTCAGCCTCAACTCTGTACCTTGGTGCAGGATGAGATTGAAATCTAACCCTGTGTCTTCCTCTCTCTCTCTCTCTCTGAATCTGTGCTGTCCTGATTATGATCAGTTTCTTGAAGTCTACTAATAAAAAATGACACTGGTTGATTTGGTTAGAAATGGAAATATATCTGTAAAGCTGAAAAGAAAAAGGGCAAATAAAAATCAAATTTAAATAGTGAAAAGTGTTAGAGGTATCATTGTTTCCCTTGGATGTGAGCTTTCATAGCAATTGTGCAGAAAATGACTTCTTAATGAAAGATGACTTCAGGATTAATTTGCATTTGAAAGTGTTTCATTAGGAGCAGATAAAGCTACTATGTGGGTTGATATTTTTATTCAAATTCTAAGTTTTGTTTTATTTACTAACTGGCTTTCAGGTTATAAGTATGAGCATTTGGTCTTTGCTTAAGTGATTGAATAGCATTAGTCTTTTGCACCCCTTTTGCATTTTTCACTGACTGGGGCTTTTAGTCTGGCTAACATCTTTCACTTGTTTGAGGTAAGATTGTGGAGAAATGTGTACTTTTGCATTGCAAGTTTACGTAAAATAAAGAATCTTGGGCCTTTTTGAATGAAAACATTCCAGCTGCAAACCTACTGGAATCACTTTGGTTTTGTGCTAAACCTTTTGGGAGTGATGGTCGGATAGCAAGATATTGTCACAGATGACAGGCCAAAACACATGGTGTTATTTTTAAAAAATGGTTAGATACTGGCATTGTGCCTTCCTCAATCAAATATAACACTTCAGAGCAAGTTTTTATGCTAGAAATAGCACTTCTGCACCCCATGCCAAAACTTTATCAGTCATGCCAGCCAAATCTAAATATTATTAGACTGAGTAATTATCTGACTGTTATCCATTGTGAACGTTATGCTTGCTGTTCCCTGTAAGAACTGTCCATGTGTGTCAATCTCAATATTCGTTGCCCCAGAGTGGCTTTAATATATTTCATTTGTGTCAAAGACCAACGTTTTTCTTTTTAAAAAAAAAAGCCCTGGGAATACAGGCAGCTGTGGATAAATACACTACCTTGTGCATTACTGAACTGCATAGATTAGGAGAGTCATTTTGTTGATGTCTGCTTGAGAGATGGTTTGCTAGAACTGGCCTCAGTGTCTGGACTAGGAATGGGGAAAACATATGTATGACTGCAGAACTGTATTATCTAATGACCCTGCTGGTAGGTGTCCAAACATGGATGTCAGTGGAGGACTAGACTCTGGCTGTAAATTTTCTGTCCTTTTGATGTGGCTGGTTTAATTCATAAGTGAAGAGTTGTTGTGAAGACAAAATACTGGAGCCAAAATACGCACTGTGTGAGAAGGCTGGTTTAATTTGGTGCCTTGAGGAGAGAAGAAAATTTAATAAGTTTATTGGGGGAAACAATACTAATATTGATGATGATCCTCCATTCACTGAAGTTCAGCAAGCACTCCTGTGCTTGCTGACCTACATTGGCTTTTGTGAAACTACATTTCACTTTTGTGAAAAATCACTCTGCATTCTTCAAGCTTCCTTTTCATTCTGAATCATCTTGCATTTATTAAATGGAAAATAGCACCAAAATTGAACCTTTCAACCCATGGTCACCTTGTTCAGAATTGCCTGCTGTGCTCCTTTTCCTGTCAGTTGCAAACCTGGTGATGTATACTCTACTTTGGAGCCTAATTGTTATACAGTCATAACTTGATGAGACATTAAAATATGTTTTAATTAATGTTGAAAGGTGAAAACGTTTTAAGCGAGAGCTTTAAAACAAAAGTGGGTGTCCTATGAATTGCTGCAAGGACACATTTGTTCTTTTACAAAGAAAGTAGAGGGACTGTGGGATGTCTTGTTCTCAAGTAATGAAAATGTTGGATCTAATTGCTTCCCAGAATATCTGAGATTTACAAATACATGAAGTATTTCTTTTAAAAAGGAGTGATCTTCTAAATTATGAAAGAAGTTAAAATGAGAATAAATCAGTTTTCAGAACAACTATTTTATCTACTGGATTATGTATATTCATTTGAGTTCTGAAAACTTACTGACAATTCATCAAGGTTTGTATTACTCCTGTGGTACTCATTAGTTATAAATGCAGCTGGCAAATGTGCATTTTAGTGAAGTACAAACTGAAGACTTAAGTACATTATACACAATGGGGAGAGCTGGCAAGTGTATTTCCTAGCTAGTCCCTTGGATTAGAGAATGATCGAAAATCTCAAATGAAGCATTACTTTTTAAACTGATGGTATCAATAACACAACAACAAATAGTTAGAATGTGCCTTTAGCATAATGAAATGTTCCAGCAATGAGCTTCACAGGAGCATTATTAAACAGAGTATTACATCAAGCCTCACATGGAGAAATTGGTTCAGATGGTCTCAAACTTGGAGGAAGCTTTTAAGAAATGTCTTAAAGGAAGAGAACGAGGGGGAAAGGCAGAGAAATGTAGGGAGGGAATTCTAGACTTTGGGATCAAGACAACTGAAAGCATGACCACCAATAATGGAGCAATTATTTTTTTCTTACTTTGTGGGATGTGGTAATACCAGCATTTGTTGACATCCCTAATTGTTCTTGGCTTGCCGGGCCATTTCAGATTTTAGAATCGTGTAGGCCAGGCCAGATAAGGATGGCAGATTTCTTTCCCTAAAGAACATTGGTGAACCAGATGGGTTTTTATGATTGGTGATAGTTTCATGATCACCATCACTGAGATTAGCTTTCAATTTTAGATTTATTAATTGAATTTAAATACCATCATCTGCCATGGTGGAATTTATACCCACATTCCCAGCACATTAGCCTGGGCCCCTGGATTACTAGTCCAATAATGTTGCCACTATGTCACCATCTCCCTGTCAGTTATGATTGTGAATGCACTAGATATTAGAATTGGAGGAGCCAGATCCCTTGGAGGATGTGGTGTTAGAGGAGATTTCAAAACGAGGGAGGGGCAAGGAAATGGAGGGGTTTGAAACAAGATGAGAATTTTAAAATCAAGATGCTGTTTATCACGTGCCATTGTAGTTCAGCAAGCACAGGAGTGATAGGAGGATGGGATTTCTGAGAGTTAAGATGTGGCCAGCAGAATTCTGAATAACCTCAAGTCCATGGAGAATGGAACATGGGAGAACAGCCAGGAGTGCTTTGGAATAGTCAAGTCAAGAGATAGCAAAGGAATGGGTGAGGGCTTTTTGCAGCAGATGAACTGAGACGGGTGAGGTCAAGTGACAGCATGGAAGTGGAAATGTGCAGTCTTAAAAATGGCACAAACTAGTTTGGAAGAACAGTTCAAATTTGTCACTCAGATCGCTAAAAGACTGGCTTAATCTCTGATGGACGACGGATGGAGTTAATGAGGGAACGGAGTTTGAAGTGGGGACTGAAAACAATGGTTTCTATTGCATCAGACCCTAAGTATAAAGACCTACAGTAAACTAGTTCATCTGTTGTCAACCCATAGGAACCCTTCAAAATAAATTGGAATATTTTCTATAAGTAATAAACCTCTTCTCATTTATGGTCTAAAACGTGCTTGGGATTGTTAAAGTTGAGGTTTATATTTGCAAATTCTATTTAAGAATCTGAAATGCTGGAGTTCAATATTGAGTTATTACCATTATTTAAACACAGGCATGCAAATGAACATTTATATTTTAAAAGGTTTATTGTGAGGAATTTTTTTAGATAATAATTGATGGTGAGTACAATTTCCCACCTGACTAGATAAGCAGAGCATTCTGGTCATGCCATTCTTGTATGGCCGCTGAGTGGTATAAGGATAAAAATGGATGATGCGTCATGTGGTGCTGTGCTTTGCTGAATTGAGTGTTATATTGAGCAGTCAGATGGTATTTGGTAAGGCTATTTTGACAACTTGTGGCGGAGCCAGTGTTGCTGAATGCATTGCATACTTATGTGGTATCACTGCTGTTTGTTTAATGTGATGGGGCTTGGGTGCTGGTTGTGGTTTTCAGTCTGCTATCGGGTGTTTTAAAGATATTGAGACCTTCCCTTAACTGTATTGTGTGTGGGGAGCACTTTGGAACTGAGGGGGTCATGTTTTCCAGTTCACAGTAATCACATCAACTAAATGATTATTATGCATTTCTTCAGTTCCATGGTTTGCTTTGCATATTTTTGAAATGCATAATTTTATCAACCAGCATTTGTATTGAAATGTTGCATTTGATTATGTTGCTTATATTTCTTTTATTATGATTTCAGAGCATGTAACCTCTAATGCCAGTGATAGTGAAAGTAGTTACCGTAAGTTGTTTCCTGTTCCCTGTTTGCTGTTTGAGTTCAGCCTTGATTCCCTGTTAACCTTGCAGAATGTTCAGTGCTGCTGCCCACTGTTTGATGAACTCAGTGTCATTGGTGCTCTCCAAACAAAGAAGGGGAGCTACTCGTATATGGCTGTTGTATAGTATCATACAGTTGTTGACTTGCTGACTTTACACATATTGGATCCATCCTATGTGCATTCAGGCTCCCAAAATATTTTACACAGAAATTTGAATTCTGTTTAATACTTGAAGTTTAGTTACATAACTAAATTCCCTGTCTGTTGTGAGATTGTTGTATACTTTTTGACATACATCATCTCTTCAATGAATAGACTGATGACACATTCTTAGATACCTCTTAGTATCCTAACTTGTGCCAAACAGAAAATGTGAGGGTCTGGTCTGGGTTAGTCTGCACCCTAGTTTTTAAACTCCCTTGTCATGTATCTATTGCCACAGGCTGAAGTTCTCTGGAATCCTGTGATCTCACCCCATTCTATATTTGAGGTCCTTCAAGATGTTTTTAGTTTCTATCAGTATTTTTATGACCAGTCAGGCTAAGAATATAATTCTTTCTGAAAACGTGTAAAGAATCTTGAGAGCAAGAGACATGAATGTTGAGTTTGAGAAACCTTAGAGGTTGGCAAGTCTGTCACTAAATAGTTTGTGGAAAAAATTTGAATGTATAAATCTATCTATCAAAATTGGTTAATAAACTTCCCAGTTAACAGCAATCACAAATTAATGTTGTCTGCATAACCATCTTGTCAACATTCTCTATTATAAATCCCTATATCCATATTTGTATACCATGTACGTTTGCAGCACTGTGCATACTCTCCTGCCAAGTGGGGGTGCTGTGATGCCACTTACTGGTGGGAGGACAATTGCAACATGATAAGTTAAATAGGAAGTTTTCTTTGAACTTCATAAACTCACATTTACAAAGTAGAAAATTAAGAATAAGGACAGATTGTATGGCTTTAAATTGTGGCATAATTATGCCTGCATGCCCTGTTCCAATAATTATCATCTCTCGCCCTAATTCATGAGGTTGGCCTGAATTTGCTGGCTGTGGTGCCACAGGAAACTGATATGATGCATGAGAGCTCTGCTCAAAGATAATTTCTGTCATCATTCCATGAGAGAAGGTTCTCATTTTCTGATCTAGAACACATCAACTTCAGATTGTGACGCTTCTGTTGTCTTGCCTTGAGCCAACAAGGTTTTGTTACTTACACCTCTTCATTGAGCATTTGTTCAACATTAAAGGTTCTCCTTTTGGGGAAAATTATTTGGGGATACAAAAGAGCGAGAAGGAGAAGAAAGTTCCATAGTTTTGAGGTTCTGGGAAAGGATGTACTTGAGATTATGTAAGGAGGAGGAGGATACATGGGACAACATTTAGTAATGTAGCAAAGTAGAACTTGGTAAAAATTGAGATGTGAAAATTCAGAGCAGCACTAGCAGCAGTTACTATTCATCAAATAGGGATTGATGATAAAGATTACTTACGATGGAGGGTGGATGTACAAGGGTGGGAAGGGATGAAACCTATCAGGGTAGACAAAATGGCAAAATTATATGAACATGCTGATGACCTGTAATATGAACAGTCTGAGAAACTGTTCAGATCTGTAGGAATCCAATTAACGATCCAGTAATCTGATTAAGTGCATCAAAGTAAAAAGAGATTTTATTTACTGTTGGGTAACCAGTCACAAGAGAAAAAAAATACGCTCTTGAGCATGTTTGGGTACTTTCTTATTAAAAATGCAGCCAATTCATTTTATAAACTTACCATCATTGGAACTTTGACTAAAAATACAAGTCAAGAGACTAGAAGATGTGATTCAAGTTTTAATTAAAAACGCATTTCTAGCATACATGATGCAAGATCACTGCCTTTTTTAGGAAATGTGTGTCATCCAAGGCACTAGGCAAGCAAGTGACAGTTTATGCACATACATGCTAAAACAGCTTGTTCCACTTCAGAAGTCTGGCTCCAGCACCAACTAGAACAGCTTGTTCCAACAACTGTATGAAGCACAAACTCTTTTATCAAAGTCTGTATGCAATGTGCATGCACTAGCTGCAAGGTACTGGCCATATATGAATCGCTACCTTCAACTGCGTGTGCACTGTGATGGGTATTGGAAGAGCCACGGACATGAAAGGGCAGTCAGCACTGAAGAGACCATCACTGATCTACTTTTGTGTGATGTGCTACATAACAAGATCAGTGGATAAAAGGACTGAATCTCTTGAATGCTTTTGAACTGTACTGTTTTGCAAATTTTACTTCTTCCCTTTCTCCTTCTGCCTTCCTTCCTCCATAACAGAAATCATGATTACGGATGAGTATGGTGAAACAAGAGGTTAATTTCAGCCAGTTCTGTTTATGTATCTCTCCTCAAATGTACATTGTTTCTCATCAGTCCTGCTTTTGCATGAGTTGCTTGTGCTCTCAAATTTGCCTTGTATAAGTTATTAATTTCTTGATCAACTTTGAACAAACAAGAAGTTTTCTTCTGCTTGGAAACAGTTAAAGTTGTACATTCACCTAGTAAGTAATTGTGAAACTAAAATGTGCTTTATAACACCTGGACCTGTAGTTCACAAAAAAAAACTACCCTACCACTGCCCGAAGTATTCTTCCTATTTTCTGCATGTCTCTCTCAATATTTTAGTACCCAACAACATGTTTTTAATGAGGCCTTGACTGAGAGATGATGTGTTTATGATATAAAAAAAGCAGATGCCACATCTTGTCAGTGGTGCGTGGTGGTGATATGGAATAATTCTTGCCTGCTTCACACTAATATAGCTGAGCCAACTAACTCTCTCAGCTCTTTGCCAGTTGTAATGTGGAAACAGCACTATGCCAGCAAAGATTTTTGAGTGCCGAAAGTCAGCAGGAATTACCTATTTCAGTTACAAAGCTGCATTCTTATAAAATAACTACTTTTCAGGTTTTTTTAAAGCTTCAATTTTGTGTGTCACTTTGTGAATGTACCATTTTAACTGTCGAGATAACTGCAAAAGCTCTTCACCTGCCACTCTGTGCTGGTTGGTTGAACTCTTGAGATGTAATATGAATGATGATTGACAGGAGAAGACACTCTGGTCCATCCAGTCTTTCCTATCTTAATCATGGTGTCTTGTGCATGGCATTATATACACAGCAGACCCATTCCAAAATTGTATGATCTCTGGGCGAGAGTTTTAAAAACCATTTTGAAGGAAAACAGGCCTCTTTAACATGGAAACGTAGAAACTAGAAGCAGGAGTAGGCCATTAGGCCCTTCAGCCTGCTCTGCCATTCATTTTGATCACAGCTGATCATCAAATTCAATATCCTGATCCTCTACCTTCCCCCGTATCCCTCGCCCCAAGAACTATATCTAATTTCTTGAAATCACACAATGTTTTGGCCTCAACTACTTTCTGTGGTAGTGAATGCCACACATTCACCACTGTCTGGAGGATGGAGGGTTGGGAAATCCAGCAGTAATCATCACTCTTCCAGAATCAGCTCTCATTCAGAAGAACTGTGAATCAGCACCTGCCCACAAGCCTATTCCGGAGATTCACTGTTCTCTAGGGATATGAAGAACCTCCTCAACTCTAACTTAGATTAGGCTTTGTCCAACCTATTTGTTTGGAACAAACTGAACTAAAGCATCATCTATTCCTGCATGAAGGTTGATCAAAGCAAGTAATGCAGATAAGAGTGTGAATGTAATAAATCCCACATCATCTGCTATGTGTAACATTACTACATATATTAAAAACATGGGGATGTTCCCCATTTATATCTTTAATAATTGTAGACAGATAAGAAAGAGTCACACGACTGAATTATGTATCTCTTCAGTGGCAGGTGAAGTGTTCATCTGAATTGCAATGAGCATCTGTACCAAATAAGGACGTGCTTTGACCAGCTGACCACTGCTGTGTTGGTCTTGTTTGTTACTGATGTGCAAATGTTCAGTACTGTAAAGTGAACAGTTTGTCCTTTTGGCTTTAAATTATACTTGTGTTGTATATGCCTTTGTGTTAAAATGGCATTGAAAAACTGAAATAATATAGCATAGCAACAGGCCATATAAACACTCAGGCCTTTGCCAGTGTTTTTCTCTACATGAACTACCCATTTTAATCCCATTATCCTCACTTTCCATTTCTGAATTTAATGACCTATTGTAAATTTCTACGAAATAATCTTTGAATCTGTACATATTCAATTTCACATTCTGTAGCCAGGATCCAAGTTCTCCATCTAATTAAGGGCTGAGAAGAATTGCAACCCTTACTAGAGATCATTCGTAGACTTGGTCATTGCAATATTACATCCTATGTACAAGACATTATTACCATGGCAACATTTTCTATTCTTTCGCTGATTTGATGCAGTATCAGAATCATGAGTGCAAGACCTGGGATCAGAGTCCTGGCTACTTTGGGATTGATATTATCCAATTTGCTTTCTCCGGGTTGGATGTAGAGCCAATTGGCACTGCCCTGTAACTACAAATCTTGAAACTTGCCCTCTTGTATGATCTAGAGCACAAATAACAGTCTCAACTGACATTCATTCATAGGTGGTGTCTTCCCCTAGTGTACATAATATATTTTTATTAAAATCTGAGATTAGCAATCTGACTTAAATATTGGACTAAAATGTAATACCTGTACACGTGCAAATCCTTTCTTGATTAAATCCGAAGGGCAGATCAGGGAAGCACAGTTTGTGCACTGCCCTTCAGCAAACTGTGATGTTGAACCTTTTTTAATATCAGTTTTAATTAAACAGCAACTTGCAGATCATGAACTAAAATTTGAATTTAATGATAATTATAACATATGATTGTGTGAAGCATTTCAGCCATGTCACTGATTTGGAAAAGCTTGCTTGTTGAACTGGGATTACAAAGTCAGGTTTTTTTTGTTAATATACCATGCATTATCTTAGTGAATGACAATTCAGTACCAATCCTCCCTTATTTCCCCAGCACCTCAACAGTACTTTAACACCATGCTTTTTCTACTACTTATTTTAGAGTTGTGAAGTTGACTTTAATGCTATCTATGTTTTTTTGGGCTAGGTGGTCAGGAAGATTATGTTCTGTCCTATGAACCTGTTGGCCAACAGGAGGGTAAGTGAAGACCGACAGAAGTTTTTTTTTTAATTCATTTGTGGGACATGGGCGTCGCTGGCTGGTCAGCATTTATTGCCCATCCCTGTTTGCCCTTGAGAAGGTAGTGGTGAGCTACTGCCTTGAATCGCTGCAGTCCACGTGCTATGGGTTGACCCACAATGCCACTGGGGGGGGAGTTCCAGGATTTTGAGCCAGCGACTCTGAAGGAACGGTGAGTGTACAACAGTAAAAGAAAGTTAAGCAATTTTTGTCTCTTTTAATCTTCTATATCAATCTATATAGCTTTCTGAAGAGCATTTTTTCTTTCTCACTAATGTTCTATTTTCCACACACCAGGCCTCTTCTCAGTGAAGAGGGTGTGGAAGCAGAGCCTCTTCAATTGCTGTCCTACTATGAACTGAGATGGAAAAAATTAGTATAAGATGATTTTTCCATCTCTGAGTGAAGACTTGCCATCTGCTCTGTTCCTCAATAGGAAAAAACACAACATTAATCTTTAGTATGTTACCATGCTACCAGATAATGCAGTGATTACATTTTACTGAGGTGCCAATCTTGGCATTGACAGCAGTCTTTTCAAGCTAAAGCCACAGTTTTCTTCCCTTCACTTTTAGCCTCACTTACAAACACTGTAAAGTTATACAAGAGTTGACCAGGCCATTGTTCATTCTGGGAGTTCCCTTTGGAGCAGCTAGATGAAGGGAGTGCACCTTTTCCCTCTTTTTGTAAAAGAAAAAGACAAGACATCGCTCAAGTTCAAACCCCTTCAGTTTGACTTGATGCCACCTAATCAAGGTCACCTGTGTAAGCTTCTGGCTACACTACCTTTAGCCCTTCTCTCTCTTTTGTAAACTTCAGTACAATTCCATTCTCCACAACTGCTCCCCCAGAGACCCACCTCTGCCACAGTGTACTTGTATGATTCCCATCTTACTGCTGTTGATAGCCAGCAATCTGCTGCAACAGCTTCTTCATTGTACGTGGCCTCCTCTCACATATGCCCAAAGATTTGATTCTCAGGCCCCTAATGGCCTTCATCTGTCTGAATTATTATTTGTAAGCATAGGATGAGTTTTCACATGTGGACCCATCTCCAATTCTCTGCTAACACACTTGACTCCACAATATCAGCAAGACCGATAAAGCAATTCTATTTGATTCTCACTAGATACTTCTCACCCTAGTCTCTGAGCCTGCCTAATTCCGTATAACTGCTGGCTCAGACTAAACCTAAATTTAAACATTTTCTTGGTATGGTGCTTAATCCTGAACTGAATTTTAAATCCTACAATCCAGTCAGTTACTGAGACTGCCTCATTCTATTTTTGTATCACAGTGTTCCTCATTATCATCATCGCCACCAAAAATCCTTGTTACCTCCAAAGCTCAATATCTCCAACACTCCTTGATAGCTGTCAAATACCCGTGCTTCACTGTACAGTTTCCAATTCCACCACAATTCTTAAGATTGCAACTGTTGTGTACAATGTCTCAAGAATTTGCCCAACCTCCACTCATTTCCCAATCTACAATGTTATCTTCCGACTCACTTTTATCCATTCATCCTCACATGACCTCATTCACCCCTTTGATCTTCTCCATCCAGATTGAAAGTCTCCATTCTTCGGAGCATGGATTACTTTGCCACCTATATTTTTCCTCCACTTCTCATCCTTGTGCTCCACCATCAGAGGTGGAACCTTCAACCAGAAGGAGGTCATTTAGCCCATCAAATTGTTTGTCTGCTTTCTACAGAGTAATCCAGTCAATTCCTTTTGTCATGCAAGCCCCGTAGTTCATTTCACTCACATGCCCACCCAAGTTCATTTTGAAATCATTGATTCCACTTCCTACGTTTTGTAGGCAGTGTTCCTGGTCATTACCCCACACTGTGTAAAAGTATTCACTCTGTCAACCTCTCTACATCTTTTCCCAAAACCTTGAATCTGTGTCCCCTTATCCTTGGGCAATCAGCTGATGGGAATGGTTTTCTTCGTCTACCTTATCCAAACCAGGCATTATCTTATGCACCTCCATCGAAATTCCCCTCAATATCTATTGCTGCAGAGAAAACAACCCCAGCATCTCCAACCTAATTTGTAGCTAACATCTCTTGTCCCTTATTATTCTGGTAAATGTTTTGCACCCTTTCAAGGACCCTCAGAAAGGCATCCAAAAACATGATATAATCCTGTGGCTGCTAGAATTCAGTAGCTGGAACACGAAGCCTATCATGCATTACACGTTACACTATTGGAAATAGCCCTGTTCTACGCACTGATTTAGGTTGCTTCATCTCTCTCTCATCTTCAAAAGCTTTCCTCTTCACGATCGTAAATGGCCATCTTCTTTAATGCTTTTCTCAATTTCCATTTGATATCTATTTTCCCCTCCTCTTGAGTGCTTTAAAGTGTTTTGTCACCTTGAAAGTGCCCAAAAATTAAGTTAGTTGGAGGCAAATCTGAAATGGAAAAGAGGGGTTTAATGGGCAATCTTTTGAATGTCTGCCGTGTGGCATAGAGTTGAAGGCTTAACTTTAGTCCAAGGGTTGACCAGATAATAATAGGAGCTAAACATATAATAGTACTTGTGAAATGTTCAAATATTTGTTGAAAGCTCAAGTCATCTAATGACTACTCCAAGAGAAAAACATGTCCATTACTGCTGCCGAAGTATACAGCTGGAATATGATCCGTTAAGCTAGATATCATTCCTGTCAGAATATTGTAAATATCACTTCATGGCTAATTCATCTTAACTTGAGTTTCTGTTTTGTATTGTAGTTCATTACTCTCGCCCTGTTATAGTTCTGGGACCCATGAAGGATCGAATTAATGATGACCTGATCTCTGAGTTTCCGGACAAGTTTGGATCTTGTGTTCCACGTACGTACATTATTGCTGCCAGTGAATGGAATGTATGCTGCTGAATTAGCTACTTTATGGGAAGGTATCTCCACCAGCATAAGTGTGTATCAGTCAAATTGCTAACTATTTACTGTCACTTGCAAGACATCACTGGGGTGATCCAAAGCTGTGTGCAGTCATTAGCTCCCAGACTGGATATATTCAGCACTTAGATAATGTAGAACCTTATGATACAAATTGATTGAAGACATTTTGGATATCAATTATAAATTCAAGGATAATAGGGCAAATTTTGCAGAGTGTATCTTATTTATTTTAAGCAATCCTCACAAACCAGTGTTAACTGTGATACCTTTTTATCAACATAACTTTTAAAAGTTGAGATACTTCATTATTAGAAACCAAATTACGATCAGACAGTAGTTCCCATTTTGACTGCTTAGTGATCTCTACATTCTGGCTGACTGACAAATTACCATTAATTTTCTCAGACTGCTATGAGTGTGCAATGTTAACATCTACATCAGAACACATCTGAACATATTTGTCTGTATAATGGAATAATGGGTTTAAACATGGGGAAGTGCTCCTTCGCCTTATGCCTCAAATTATTCTCAATGTCCTAGCATTCAGCAATTAGATCAGTCTTGGGAGTTCTGTCAACTTTAGTTTGATGTCTGTCTTTTTAAATAAACGTTTTAATTCTGGTCACTGACAAGAACAACATTTAATGTTTGGCAGTGCTTTCCCTGAGAAAGTGGTAGTGGCGGTTCACCTTTTTAAGTTGTTACAGTTGGCAGGTCTAGAATGACTGGGTGGCTTGCTGGGCCACTTCAGAGGGCAGTAAAGAGTCGATCATGTTGGCATTGGCTTACAACTTTATAAGCATGAATTGTTCATGAAAGAGGAACGGTTTTGATGGAAGTCTTTCACTTTCTGCAGATACAACTAGACCAAAGCGTGATTATGAAGTTGATGGGCGAGACTATCACTTTGTTACGTCTAGAGAGCAAATGGAAAAGGACATTCAAGATCACAAATTTATTGAAGCTGGACAATACAACAACCACCTGTATGGCACCAGTGTGCAGTCTGTAAGGGAGGTTGCAGAAAAGGTAAAGGACATCCTTTTAAGTATGTAATAAAGTAAACCAGTTTAAAGTTTGTCTTCTGAATCACGAAGGATATATTTTGCACTGCATTTTAAAATATGATGCTTTTATTGCCAAGGAAAGTCTTTCCTCTAATAATGTCTGTTATTAGGATACAAAGCATCTTTTTCCAAAATGATTAGATTAAACACAATGCTACACCTATCAAAGTTTACTTTGCAAGCAGATATCTTTGAACAATGTAGAAAATCTTTAGTGCTAATTTTGGTACCCATACTTTAACCTTTCTCTTTGTTTATGCTTAAGGGTAAACACTGTATACTGGATGTGTCAGGAAATGCTATTAAGCGTCTTCAGATAGCCCAGTTGCACCCAATTGCTATCTTCGTCAAACCAAAATCAATTGAAAACATCATGTGAGTATATAGACTTCAGCCCCAAAAACAGGGTTTTCCAAATTCATTTTCAGGGTATGATTTTCAGTGCTCCCTATTCAATGCCAGTGCAGGGATTTGGAAAATTGTCCCAGAAATCTGTTGTGCGGACTGTTACAATGTTCCTCTTTTCCTGTTGGTGGTGCTAAACAGCTGCTAGTTCCTAGTGCCACTATCTGAGTCTGAATTCTGTTATCTTTGCCCACTTGTTTCGTGTGACATTGATTTTGATAACATCACAAATTATAGGAAATTGGGTTTTGCTGAATCCGCTAACGATAGTTCTGGATAAACCAATTTTAATATTAAGCAGGCTGTGCTTGAGGTTTTAATTAGTCTGCACAAGGGGACTGGATAATTTTTGTGATTAAGTGAAAGAAGGGAGAGAGCATATTACTGGCATTTGGTGTTTCTTAACTTTGGGCTCCACTGGATTCATCTCCGCAGTCCATTATAACGTGCATTTTTATTCCTGTGTTATAGATTTCACCTTTTCTGATTTCAGTACAGGAGTATAGCTGTTTTACTGAGACTGAGAATAAAGGTTTCTTCCTTTCCAGGGAAATGAATAAGCGACTAACAGAAGATCAAGCAAGAAAAACTTTTGAGAGAGCCATAAAACTTGAACTGGAATTTACAGAACATTTCACAAGTTAGTATCATATTGCCTCCTGTCACAACTATCTGTATAGTTAAATTAAAATGTGTCCCAGTGTCATGTTAGTTCACTTCCCCCTAGACAAGAATCTGAGACTGCTTTAGAAATAAACTGTTGAGAAAGTTTGATTGAAGTCAACCAAAAATGTCCTTACACGCTTATAAGATATCAGAGTAGAGTTGGGGCATTCAGCCCATTAAGTTCACTCTGCCGTTCAATCGTGGCTGATATGCTTCTCGTCCCCATTTTCCTGCCTTCAACCCATTATCAATTAAAAATCTGTCCAACTCATTCTTAAATTTAGTCAATGCCCTAGCATCCACCGCACTTTGGGGTAGCAAATCCCACAGATTCACAAACTTTTTGAGAAGTAGTTTCTCCTCAACTCTTTTAAATTTTCTACCCCTTGTCCTAAGACTATGATGTCTCGTCCTAGAATGTCCCATCAGGGGAAGCATCTGCTCCACATCTACTTTATCCATACTTTCTATCATCTTGTATACATCAATTTGATTTCCCCTCATTCTTCTGAATTCCAGAGCATATAGGCCTAGACCAGCTCCATACCAGTGCACCCTTGTGGATATGGCTCTTAGCTGTAACATCATAGTTGATCTTACTTTCTGTCATGTTGATCACTCCTTGTGTGAAGTTCTTCCTGACAAGTGCCTGAAATTTCCCTTTCACCAGTTTTAATCTACAATCACCTTGTTCTGGCCCTGAAGTGATAGTTCAGGTTAATGGCCACCTTAATTCACATGGAACCTTACAGTAACGTAGAGATGGTTTTTTCATTGTTTGAATTTGATGTGCCCTCCCAATTCCTCTTGCAATCATGAAATAAAACCTAAAAATGCAACACTAGTCAGTCAGTATCTTTTGAATGGGAACGCTTCATCAGAATTCCTTTCCAATCTTTGTCTCGTTTACATGTGTATTTCTGGCATTTTCTGGGAGGGTTTATTTCAGATTTCCAGTGTGTATTTTTTTTCTTTTGCCATCATGCCTTTGGATGTAAAGATATCAAGAACGTCAAAATGCAGACTTCCAACTGTTAACTCTTGTTTCTGCTTTGATGGCCAGGTATTGTACAGGGAGACTTGCTGGAGGAGATTTACAACCAGGTGAAGCAAATCATTGAAGAGCAGTCAGGGCCTTACATCTGGGTTCCAACCAAGGAGAAACTGTGAAATTCTCTTCATAATAATCACCATCCATTACTCGTGATGAGTCTGGACCCCCTTCCACAGGATTCACTCTGACTCCTGTTGATCACAGATCTCTCTCTCTCTCTTTGTGTGTCATGAAAAGTGATTTGTCTCTCGCCTGGGGGCGTTCACATCTCCTGTTTGTGAAAATTGCTTGTGCGTGATACCTGATTTAAAAAAAAAATTACCACCATAGTTTTTTTAAACTGAAAGGGAAAGGCCTGACGAACTGTTGAAGGGAGATTCTATGGTACAGTTCCTTAATGTTTAAGGGCAACAATTCTTCAGCAATTTTCAGGAAAAAGCTTTATATATATTTTTCTTTTAATAATAAACTGAGAGAAAGGAAAAGTAATCTTCATGTTTAGCATTGGGTTTGGAAACTAAATAATTCTAAGCAGCTTTTTGCACGATGAACTTTGGAAGCATGGTTTTGGCAGCAGAATCCCTGATGGTGTTATCATTTGTTGTCTCCTCCTGCATTACTTTGTGCAGGTCATTATTTGAGCTGTCTCCAATTTTTCATTTCTCTGCTCCTTCATTAATTTCTGCATTTGTTGGACAAGTTGTAAAACATGAACCTTTAAAGTGCAAAGGAATTTTTATTCACTTTACAAAGGTTCGTTGCAGACCATGCTTTTATTTTTGTTTTCCTTTCTGCCAATGAAAGTGCACGACAGATAAATAAATGTTTATATTGAATGCCGATTAGAATGTGTTCAAGTGACATTGAGAATAATTACTTTCGCTCTTGTAGAGAATCTACTTTTATGAATTTGATTATTGATGGGGAAGGGAGGGAGTTAAGAGAAACCAGTAAATATGACTATTTTAAATGATAACTGACATAATTTTCAATAGGACTTTTCAAATAAGAATGATCTGGGAGATGGGGGTGAGTATTACTGAGGAATGGAGCTGAAACCTAATCATGACTATTTGTAATGGGCATAAGACTTGAGATTTTAAGATATATAATTAATTAACCCGCAGTAACTATGTATTTTGATATAAATGATCAACTATATTAAGCATACTTTTAACAAAATACACTATATAACTTACCAGGAATGTGTGTCTTTAAAATAGCTGCACATATATTTTCTTTCCTTCTAATCATCTTCTCTCCATCGACGTTTTCTTCTTTTATTCCAAGCAGACGTGAATTAATGTTTTATCATTTTAACCATAAGGATCGTGTGGGAAATGTGGTGATGGGGGTAAAACAGTATTTTGGGAATAACTGTAAGAAATAAAAAGCAAAATAAACCAGTTCTCCTCTTTTTTTCACTCCTCCACCCCCCCCCCCCAACCCCCCACCCTCCCTGTGAATTCTGTGTGAGGTTATTCAAAGTGATGTGCATGTTTTCAAAATGTTTAAAGCAATTTTAAATAAATAATTTTTACATTTTATGTACATTTGCAAGTGGGAATTGCAAAGTTGTCATATCTTCCATTGTAGCTCTCAATCAGAGGCTTCTGTGTTGAGAAAATATATTTTAGCAGTTATAGGGTATGTTCTCAAATGAAACTTTAACACTACATTTAGATTAACTGCCTGGTACCCAACCTTTGCTAGTAATTTGGAGATGACTTGTTTTATATAGGAATAATGTGCTTACAAGCAGTTCAGTACATCTGACCCTTCTGGTGCTGCAGTTTGTACAGACTCTCATCTATATCCATTCCATTGTCAAGAGGGGAACAGCTAATAAACTTTAATGTACAATTTACTTCTTTGTGATGTGTTTCTTTTTTAAAACTGTTCCAATTCAAAATCATCGATATGAAAATAGCAAGGAATTGTGATGATCATAGAATCCTACCGTGCAGAAGGAGGCTACAACCTCACCCAGGTCCTATCCTCATAACCATATGCATTTACCCTAGCTAGTGCCCGTGATGCGGAGGGAGAATTTAGCACAGCCAATTAACTAGTGTGCACATCTTTGGACTGTGGGAGGAAACCAGAACACTTGGAGGAAACCCGACGCCAACAGTGACCCAAGCTGGGAATCAAACCCAGGTTGCTGGCGCTGTGAGCCAGCAGTGCTAAACCATGCCGCCCAAATGATGGGGTATCACATCGTTTTGTTCCATGTGGTAGGTCAAAGATTAAGATCCATGGTCATCTCGCAGACCTTCATGGTAAGGTGATGTCCTAGAGGCAAAACGAAAGAGTAAATTGGTTCTAGTGTTTAATACTGGACGGAGGAACCTTACAAAGGTCAGAGAAAGTGTATTTCCCATTCTGGTCATGGATGAATTTGATGCATTGCAATGTAAATGAGGGAAAAAACCAAAAATGTCACGTATAAAAGATTCTGAAAGGGTGAGATTTTACTGTTTTGCCTGAGTGAGATCAGAAATTCTTGCCTGAGGTCAACAAATATTTGTTATCTGCCCCTTGCCCACGTCGATTCCGTGGCAGGCCAGGTGGTAGAATTCTGGCCAGAATAAATTGATTCTTTAATGTAAGAGAGTCCCAGGTTCAATCCTGTCCTTTGTCAGGTGTGCTGCTATCGATTGTGGTTAAGGATAATACTCTACAGTTGGCTTTGTTCCAAAGCTACGGATGTGACAGTCAGACTGGTTCAGTCTTCCTAATAGATAGATGCCCAGTGATACTTGCAGTGAAGAATAAATGGATGTAGGCAAGATTGGGTTTGGCTGTGGTGCCCCTATAAGCAAAAGTGCCTTTCATAGTTCATTTGGCTCATACCAGGTGTTGGGTGTTTGAAACTTTATTCCAGACTCGGTTGTGGCATTAAAAGGGTAATATAAATGAATCTAATGATTCCTTATATTAATAAGTTGTGTATAAGTGGGGGCAGTAGTGCCTGTTATTGTAACGTCCTGAAGGTGGCTTGGGTTGGTTAAAGATGAATTTTCCAGGGTAGCATTCCTATATTGCTCTACAGTTTCTCCTCTTTTGGGCCAGGAAGTTTGACTGTGGGTAAAAATGATCATGTTTCCATGCTGTAAACCTCTACGATACAAATTAAACTGCGTGAATGATGGAGCAAGCTAGATGGACTCATTTTTATTTCAACAAAGCTACTGTTGCCCAAGATGAAATTGGTTTGAACTAAAACTATGCATGCAAGCATAAAATGTGTGCCAATACTTCCTAATTATAAATAAGCTGGGTAAGTACATAAAAGGAAGAGTATGCTGAAATGCTGAGGTAAGGTACAGTGTGAGGAAGTATAAACACTCGCGCAGACTAGGTAGGCCAAACAGCCTGTTTCTGTTCTGTAAATGTAATTCTATATAGTTAATGTGATGCAAACCAGTCATTGGGGGCTTCTGGGAAGTCACATATTGACCTCGTGAGGGCCTTCCTTCATTTCATCAATTTTAATCCATCATCTCCTAGTTCAACAGTCTATTAATCAGTATATTGCATCTTTATAGAACTTTAAAGACTATGCTCTTGTTCTTGGTTAGACCTTCAAAAGGAAGCAGATATTGGTGTTCTTGTAACTGTTCCAGTATTCCTTTTGCAAATATGATTCAAAATTGCAGAGGGGTTATCCTCTCCTGTAATATCTTTAATAGAAATCTCCCTCCCCCCACCCCTCCAACGCACACGTACACAGTGCAAATAGGTTTTTGACTCAAAGTTGGAGTCGGGATTATGAAAGCTCCTGCAGAAATTACTGAATGGCCCTAAAGAGAGTTGGGTTTTGCCATGGGCCATAGAAACATAGAAAATAATGTGCAACAGTAGGCCATTCAGCCCCACGAGCCTGCACCACCAATCAATATTATCATGGCTGTTCATGCACTTTCAGTATTTCACTCCTGCTTCCTCTCCGTACCGTTTGGTCCCTTTAGCCACAAGAGCCACATCAGCCCCCTCTTGAATATATTTAACAAACTGGCCCAATACTTTCTGTGGTAGGGAATTCCACAGCTTCACAACTCCAAGTGAAGAGTTGCTTCCTCCTCAGTCCTGAATGGCTTACTCCTTATTCCTAATCTGTGACCCCTGGTTCCGTACTTCCCAACATCAGGAACATTCTTCCTGCATCTAACCTGTCCAGATTGAGTCAGGTGATTGAGGATTCAAACTGCTGTGTGGGTTTAGCATCATGTAGACTGACGTTCATTGTAGATTTGGTTCCATGATCACCCCAAATTTTGAGTTCTAAGTTTGTCAAAACAGGTACGGTTTTATCAATTCATCCATATCCATCCATATGTACAGTGCAGAAGGAGGCTATTCAGCCCATCAAGCCTGCACTGACAACAATTCCACCCACGCCCTTTCCCTACATATTCTTTGTATTATGGATAATTCTGCCATCCCATTCTCTTTAGGCTATTAAGCAGCATATCAGTGATAAGTCCAATGTGTTGTGATAAATTATAAAATCAGTAAAGAGGGAAGGATACAAAACTAAATAACTCTAACCAGGCATATGCCATTGGATTATCAGGTCTGAATGTAAATTGATACTGGAGATAACTGAACTGAGGGAAACACATTAAGCTCATGTAGGAATGATAACCTATGGCAGGATTCCCAAGCAGCACCTGCGTAGTTTAATCTAAGGGCCTCTTAATAAAGGGGAACTGAGGGATACAGAAACGATATAAAGTTACTGAGCATTGTGCAAGCTACCAACATAGCAAAAGACCTGTTGGAATAGAAATTGCTTCAGGATATGACCAGTTTCAAAGTTCTCAACCACAAGCAATCATTCAAATTAATGTGGAAGGCACTGTGAGAACCTTTTATAACCTGCAAGCAGAACTTGATGGCACAGTGGTTAACATTGCTGCCTCAGCGCCAAGGGTCCAGGTTCAATTCCCAGCTTTGCTCACTATGTGGAGTCTGCACATTCTCCCCTTGTTTGTGTGGGTTTCCTCTGGGTGCTCCGGTTTCCCCCCACAGTCCAAGGTTATGCAGGTTAGGTGGATTGGCCATGGTAAATTGCCCCTTAGTGTCAGGGGGTTTAGCAGGGTAAATGCACAGGGTTACAGAGCTAGGACCTGGTTGGGATTGTAGGCGGTGCAGATTTGATGGGCTCAATGGCCTCCTCCTGCACTGTAGGGAATCTGTGATATCTGTTGAACCAAGTAAATAGATCAACTTCAGTTGCTGGGAGGCTGTTTCTTCCAGATAGGAAATCTAGAATATGGGCAAAATCTTAAAAAGCCAGCAATCAAGAACTCAGATGAGAAAATTCTTCTTTCTAGGAATTGTGAATCTTTGGAATTTTCCAACTGTGAGGGATGTGGATGCTCAGTTTGAATATATTCTTCTGCGTGTTATGAACAGGTGAGAAGAGGTGACCTGGCTGCCCTCTATTCAACCTGGTCCCAACTGAGGATATGCCTTTTCCTTTCTCACAGGACACCTCTCCCCCTTTCCATTGAACCAAGGCCTTATTCCATGAAGCCCACATGGTGGCTGTTGTCCGATGGCCACTCCACATTAAACACTGTCTCTCACGGGCATCTTCCACCTCAAGTTTGGACCTTGAATGACTGCAGGACACACAGTGGTCTCAAGTCACCAGTTCTGGGAAATGTCTTTCTTCACACTCCCTTGAGGGTGATTTATTGGTTTCTCAACTTCACCTTATAACGTATAACTGGCATTTTTAAGCCAGTTGCTGCTGTCTCAGTTCCTATTGCAAAATTTGCAGTCAGTTAAAAGCTGAAAAATCACATTTTCAAGAATAATGGGACTTGGCCTTGTAACATGTTCTTCCAGACAAGAATGTGTCACTGTTATTCAAATAAACAGTAAATACTTATCACAAATACCAAGGGTGGCACGGTGACACAGTGGTTAGCACTGCTGCTTCACAGCTCCAGAGACCCAAGTTTGATTCCTGGCATTCTCCCTGTGTCTGCATAGGTTTCCTCTGGTGCTCTGGTTTCTTCCCACAATCCGTAGATGTGTTGATTAGGCGCATTGACCATACTAAATTCTTCCTTGGTGTACCCAAACAGGTGCCGGAGTGTGGCGACTTGGGGAATTTCACAGTAACTTCATTGCATTGTTGAAGTAAGCCAACTTGTGATTAATAAATAAACTTTACTCTAAAAAGTGTTTCTAGTTTCAAAAATCTTTAATGTAGCTATTGGCAAGATTGTTTTCCAGTTTTGGGACCCTGATTTCAGCTTAGTTGTATATTCGCTAGAATGGTGCAAGCTGAGAGAGGTTCCAGTGATGTATATCCGATTGCTGTCAACGTACAACACTTGTTTGTTAAGCAAATGTTTAATGGAGGGCTTTTAAAAAAAAGCGTATCAGCCCCTGAACAATGAGAAGTGACTTTAACAATGCAATTTGTCTATTAATCAAGTCCTCTCTTGAGGAATACTACACTGGCAAGTAATGTGACTCGAGCTCATTTTCACTTCTCAGGGTAAAGCAAAGCTATCCATCATTCATGTAGTCATTTCCCTTGTGTGGTTTCATTGTTCTCATTCATACTTAGGTGGTGATCTGACTATCAATTTAAAGCTTTTGATGCCTATAAATGAATCAAGACGTTCCAGACCATTAATTTGATCACTTCAGCTATGGTTGAGTAGAGAGGGTTAGGGAAAGTGTTTTGAGCATTACTGGAAAATGCAGATTGCAGTGTATAAGTTGACCCTACATAAAAGACTGCCTCATTTTTCTAGCCCCAACTTTCATGTTTTTGCATTTACTCAATGTATAAATCAACTACCTCTTCTGCCTCGACATGCTAAACTCACATTAGTTGTCTATCTCAATTTTCCATCCTGCAAATGCAAAAAAGCGTTGACAGGATTGGTCCAAGCCAACATGGATTCACTAAAGGGGAAGTATGTTTGACAAATCTTCTGGAATTATTTGAGGATCTGACCAGTAAAGTGGACAAGGGTGTATCAGTGGATGTTATGTATTTGTGCTTTGAAAAGGCTTTTGACAAGGTTCCACATAAGAGATTAGTGAGCAAAATTAAAGCTCATGGTATTGCAAGAAATGTATTGTGGATAGAGAACAGGTTGGCAGACAGGAAGCAGAGTATGGGAACAAATGTGTCCTTTTCAGAGGCCGGCAGTGACTAGTGGGATACTGCAGGTTTCAGTGCTTGGATCTCAGTTGTTCACAATATACATTAATGATTTGAATGAAGAAATTGAATGCAGTATCTCCAATTTTGCAGACAACATAAGCTGGGTGGCAGTGTGTGCTGTGAGGAGGATGCTAAGAGGCCACAGGATGACTTGGACAAGCTGACTGATGGGGCAAACACTTGGCAAATGCAATATAATGTGGATAAATGTGAGATTATCCACTTTGGCAAAAACAGGAAGGAAGATTTTATGTGAATGGTGGCAATTTGGGAAAAGGGGAAGTTGCAACATGACTTAAGTGTCATGGTAACAGTTGTTGAAGGTTGGCTTCATAGCAAGAGGATTTGAGTATGGGAGAAAGGATATCTTGCTGCAGTTATACAGGGCCTTGGTGAGGCCACACCCTGAGTATTGTGTGCAGTTTTGGTCTCCTAGTCAGAGGAAGGACATTCTTGTTATTGAGGGAGTCCAGCAAAGGTTCACCAGACTGATTCCCAGAATAGCAGGATTGACATATGAAGAAAAACCAGATCGACTGGCCTTGAACTCACTGGAATTTAGAAGAATGAGAGGGTTTCTCATAGAAACATAAAATCCTGATGGGACTGGACAGGCTAGATGCAGGAAGAACATTCCCAATGTTGGAGAAGCCCAGAAATAGGGGTCACAGTCTAAGAATAAGGGGTAAGCCATTCAGGACTGAGATGAGGAAGAACAACTTCGCTCAGAGTTGTGAACCTGTGGCATTCTCTACCACAGAAAACTGTTGGGGCCAGTTTGTTAGATATGTTCAAGAGGGAGCTGGATGTGGCCCTTGCAGATAAAGGGATCAATGGGAAAGGAGAGAAAGCGGGAGTGGGATATTGAAAATGCATGATCAGCCATGATCATATTGAATGGTGGTGCAGGCTCCAAGGGCCAAATGGCCTACTCCTGCACCTATTTTCTATGTTTTACTTCCCAATATCTTATAACTGGGTGCAATGGATGAAGCAGATGATACGTTGTTGTGCAGATGTGTAGGAGTTTAAAATGCGCCCAGAAAAAACAGACTACACGTGGCAAACAAGGAAGAAAAATAAGTCTTCTAAAACAAATCAAGTTTGAAACTGGCTTCAAGCTAAATGTAATAATGTTTGCTAATTTGTCATACAACTGCGATGCAGCAAAAGGGAATTTGGTGTTAGTGGAAAAACTGGTGAGAGAATGGAACAAAAAGGAAAATATCCTGAAGAAGATGCCCAAGACTAAATGCAATATAAGAACAGGGATCAGTCACTGATCTGAACTTGAGAAGTCTGAATCAGAATGGGTCTTCAGGAATTGCTAATGTTTATGTTAGAAATGCAATGCATACGTACACACTCATGTGGGCCAAATCAAGCCCTGTAATCAGCAAAGACTTGAAAGCATCAGCTAGTTAGTGTAGCCATCTATAGAGCAAAGAAATCAAGTTTTGAGTCAGAGAGCCAATATTGGTCAGACTGCCGAGAACCTCTGCCAGAATCATCAGTTTCCAACGATTCATCATCGGAGATCAGCAAGAACACAAGTACCCATTATATCAACTCAACAGGGCTAATTCTGAAACTAAAAGCGCTAAGTCTGATCCAGAGTGAGATCCTTACGAGGATGTCATTGCCAAAGTGATTCAGAATGAATTTGATGAACTCTGCGTTGAATGTTAAGTCAATAAATTTGATAGGTTTTAACATGGATTGATTGTGATTTAAAGTATCTCCTTTTTAGTTAATTTATTCAAGGTGTTATAATTTAATATGAATTTACCAGTGTTACAATTTTTTAACCACATTAATGCCATTGGTTCACTTTTTAACCCATCCTTGTTTTTGGTGGGATTTTTCAAGACTTTTAACCGCTGACTCATTTGCCATTATCTATGGTACTTGGATATGTACCTTGGTTAATTAATATTAATCTGATGCAAATGCAAGACAATTATCCATTGTATCAATAAATGTTCAAAATATTGAATAATATTTCTCTGAAGAAGTGCTTTCATAATTCATGTTGTAGGCAATCACTTTTAGTTTAGAAATTGAATTTAAGTGTAGATAAATTGATACACTTGATTGCATAACCTGTAACAATCCTGAAGAAAAAGCAATTTAAACAGATTTTGATTTGATTTGATTTATTATTGTCACATGTATTAACATATAGTGAAGAGTATTTTTTTTTGCGTGCTATACAAAGCATACCATTCATAGAGAAGGAAATGAAAGATTGCAGAATGTAGTGTTACAGTCATAGCCAGGGTGTAGAGAAAAATCAACTTAACGCAAGGTAGGTCCATTCAAAAGTCTGACAGCAGCAGGGAAGGGTGGTATGTGACCTCAGACTTTTGTATGTTTTTCCCAAAGGAAGAAGATGGAAGAGAGAATGTCCAGGGTGTGTGGCATCCTTAATTATGTTGCCTGCTTTGCTGAGGCAGCGGGAAGTGGACAGAGTCAATGGATGGGAGGCTGGCTTACATGATGGATTGGGCTACATTCACAACATTTTGAAGTTCCTTGCGGTCTTGAGCAGGAGCCACATCAAGCTGTGGTACAACCAGAAAGAACGCTTTTTATGCTGCGTCTGTAAAAGTTGGTGAGAGTCGCAGCTGACATGCTAAATTTCCTTAGTCTTCTAAGAAAGTAGAGGCATTGGTGGGCTTTCTTAACTGAAGTGTCAGCATGGGAGGACCAGGACAAATTGTTGGTTACGTGGACACCTAAAAACTTGAAGCTCGTAATCATTTCTATTTCATCTTCATTGATGTTCTCCTTAATGCTTTCTGCAATTGATGACAATCTCCTTTGTTTTGTTGACATTGAGGGAGAGATTATGGTTGTTGTACCGGTCCACCAGATTTTCTATCTCATTTGTGTATTTTGTCTTATCATTGTTTGAGATCCAACCCACTACGGCGGTGTCGTTGGCAAACTTGAAAATCAAATTGGAGGGGAATTTGGCCATACGTTCGTCGGTGTATAAGAAGCATAACAGGGGGCTGAGAACACAGCCTCGTGGGGCATTGGTGTTGATGATGGAGTTGTTGTTGCCTATCCTTACTGATTGTGGTCCGTGAGTTAGAAAGTTCAGGATCCAGTCGCAGAGGGAAGTGCCAAGGCTCAGGCCACGGAGTTTGGAGATGAATTTCATGGGAGTAATAGCATTAAAGACTGACTTGTGATCAATAAATAGGAGTCTGACATAGGTATCCTTGATATAGGTGTTCCAGGGTTGAGTGCAGGGCCAGGGAAATCGCATCTGCTGTGGACCTGTTGCAGCAGTAGGCAAACTGTAGTGGATCCAGGTAGTCCAGGAGGCTGGAATTGATTCGTGCCATGACTAACCTGGGAATAATTTCAATTAAAAGGATAACTTGTGCTTATTTAATAAGTTCAGCACTGGAGGTGAGAAAATTAAACAATGGCTGATCCATCTCTGACCTCCTAATAGGGACAAGAGGTCCACAGATATTTCAGTAAAGAATTTAATGATTTGTTTAGTTCCCAGATCAAAGAAAGTAAAAGCAAGCTGCAAGCATGGGGGTTTCTTGTTGGAAACAGCAAGTCTGCAAAGGGGACTGTTAACTATAATAGAAATATAAATTATCCATGAGATTTGCAGAATCAATGAGTTGCTTTAATGTAAAAGACAACTACTTACATTCTGTTTGGGAGCATCGACAGTGTGCCATGCTGCCACAGGGATGGACTGAGAGAGAGCAAGGGAGATTACTTTGTTTTAATTTATCTATGTGTGTGTGTGCTCATAGAAACAAACCATCAGTAATTGACTTGGTTGGAGCTTAGAGGCAGAGTGTGAAATCTGTTAGGAGCGGCAAGTACCTGTTCAGCCATAAACTGTACAGGAGTTGTAACTGACAGTCTGAGATAACACAGTCTGGGTCAGTTCAAAGCCGGGACAAGGAGCAACAGCAGAGGCATTTAGCAACAGATCTGTTCCTGACTTTTAAATCACTAAACATGAATACAGTGAGGCCCAATATTGAATTGGGAAGTCCATAGTTTGAAGGGTTTGAAAAAAAAATTAACATTACTTCACCAAAAGCTAATGGAAGGATCCTCATGAAATTTCATATTTCAGAGAATAGCTAGTTCACAGAGGTGAACTCCCACTGAATTCTGGAAAGCTGATACTTAGTTTGATGCTATAAGATCTCCTTCCACAAAGAAACTCTTGGGTGAGATTAAGAAGCATAAGGGGAACTGGATTTAGAGTCTTGACAAGCTCTCTGTTAAGTTAGTACTGCTTGCTGTGTTTAAGTTTTGTTACATACAGAAAACTTTGTACTTGTTTAAAAACATGAGATACTGTAACATGATTAATTTCAGTGCCTGGGTGTTTGAATTTCTCCTCTTTAAATATTAACAGTCTCTATGGAGATGGTAACAGGCTATGTGTTTATTAAAGCCAAAATACTATGGATGCTGGAATCTGAAACAAAAACAAAAAATGCTGGAAAATCTCAGCAGGTCTGACAATATCAATGGAGAGCGAATAGAGCCAACGTTTCAAGTCTGGGTGATCCAGGGCTCTGACGAAGAGCCATCCAGACTTGAAACATTGGCTCTATCCTCGCTCCACAGATGCTGTCAGACCTACTGAGATTTTTCAGCATTTTCTATATATTGCTGCTTTGCAGTCAATCTAAAGCTAGCAGGAAAATTGAGTTACATAATAAACTTTAGGCATTTAGTAACTCAGTAGCCAAACTTGGATTGAGATTTCATGTTTTGACTTTTCAAGATTGTAAACTTTGTAAGTTGTTGTGAGTGCACCATTTGTCTTGAATGTACCTATTAAATGTTTAATAATGTCTTTCAGTTGAGCTTCAGTTTGCAGCTTGAGCCTCGGCCTGATAAAGTCCGTATTCAATTTGAAGGTATCAAAGCTACAATGTGATGGCAAGTAATATTTTTCAGTAAGCCAGAATACCGTAAGGAGAGTTAGCTGTTCAATCCCAAGTTTTACTACAGTTAGCTAGAAATGAGGTAAAGGCGGGCTAGCAAGGAACTGAGGTTCACCAGGCCTGGCCTTTAACACTGAACTAAAATCAAACATGATATTCTCAAAATCACATTAGAGAGCCTATTCCAGATGGATGCACTTGATCTTGCATCATTTCACCACGTCTACTCCATTTGTTGATGCTACTGAAGTTACGCAAGAAGGATCACTAAAAATGAGTTAGAATAGTAAAATTAATTGTTCAAAAAGAAAAATTATATTTCTTTGAATATTTTAAAGTATTTATTAAGAGTGTTTCTACAAGCCACTGCTGCCCTTTTTGAAATATGTTCTAATAAAAATGACATTACTGGGCTCCCTATCAGTTCTGCAAAGTTTGCTGCAGAACATTAACTCAAACAAAACTGATATTTAAGTTATTGTTGATAAAGCAACATTCTCTGGAAAGTTTGTTGTACTTTCGCATAGCCAGAGTACATATTGGCCTGAGCATCAACGTTGTAGGTAGTAAATGATTTACACTCCTTGGTGACCTGAAAAGCAAATTGGTGGGACATAAATACCTTCAATTATGACAACCACAGAAAGGTTAGTGCTAATATTAGGAGCGTTATTTTTGTCATGAGGTTTACTAAGCATCAGTTGAGCTCTGTCACAGATAGAGGACACAATTTGGTGGATAGCAAAGCGCCCAAGCTGTATGTTGTGTGGCGTGCACAATAAAATTGCATCTGGCCATCATGCAGCTTGAATGAAGAGCTGAACTCCCTCTACGTTGTTCCAGCAACATGCCTATCTATGACGAAAACCTCTGGCACACAGTCACTTCCTATCCCAGGCAATCTTGGGAATTTCTTGAGCAAGCTGCCAACTTGGATCCAATTTATTAGCAGTTCTGTGCTGTGGATCCCTGACCCAATGTCACTAATCAAAATTCATTTCACGCGGATCTTGTATTCAGAAGAGACTCAATGACAGGATTCTATTTTTTTAAGTCAAAAAATACCAAAATGCTACTGGGGAAGGAGGAAATCAATTACTTTTCACAAGTGAATGCCAGGATTTGCTCATCTAATTAGGGAAAGGGTGAATCAAAGGTGAACTTTTAGTTCCTTTGCGGGGGGAGAAAATGTTTCAAAGTAGGACAGCTAAAAATTCTGCCTCAAATAAATATTACAGCACCAAAGGAAGCTTTCAGCTGTAGATTTCCACTTAATCCTGTTGTTTTGCCCTTTCTTCAATTCCATGCCAATTTATCTTTCCATTTTTCAGAACCGCAACAAACCATGCCTATCTCCTGATTCTAAACCATTCCACTCCTCCTCTCTATGACCGCTACAATGTACTCCTCCAAAAAGAAAATGATGAATAGCATTTTGGAAATATTTCCCAAAGTTTCTGGAAAGGTAAAACAGGTTTGCAGGAATTTTGCATTTAGCTAGCACATTTTAGCGAGCGGAAGCTGATACTGACAAAGCAACTATGACTGCTGGGGAGAATGATTCTACTAGAAAGAGAAGGTATGATACGGTTGTGTAACAAGAAGTTGCGTACAGACTCATGGCCTTTGCCTTTAGAGATGGTGTGCACAGGATAGGTAACAGGCAATGTTTATGCTCTGTTACATTTGCCTAAACAGAAGTGCTTCAGACAGGTGCTATCGAAAGTGCTGAATATGTCATACGTAAATTGTAAAGCGTCCTGCGTAAATTGTTTTGTTGTATAAGTTGTTCCATTAAATGTAAACAGTATCAACTGAATATTTCCACAGCAGCATTTATACCAGTAAATAATATGCAATGTATACACACTGATGTAGCATCTCTTTTTACAGAGGAAAACTGCTGATAAGTAACAAAAACTGAATGCAACTAATAAATTACTACATACATTGACCTCCTCTTTAACCAGCCACGATCAACCCCAAATTATTTTTCTACCACTTGCACAAATAACATGTTTAAATCTACAAATTAGTCGTCTTAAATCAGTTGTTCGGCTGAGCTGTCTTGATATTACCAAGCTCAGGAAAACTAAACCCATCCTTTATCGCTTTGAAATGTCTCTATTGTTGCAGCTCCGTTGCAGTTTTAAATTATGAGCCCCGTTTTGTCTGATGCGGAGTGTGTTTTCGTGTTCGTTTCGGTTCCTCTCCTCGAGTAGTTCGGTTCAACAAGGATGAATTGCTTGCACGCCTCGGATTTGAAACAGATCATGTGGCAGATCGTGGATTTGGTGTTTATAAGAAGAAACTATGTGACATTAAAATGAGCAGACACAACCATGACCTTGTGGATGGAATCACTGGAAGGGGGAAAAAAAAGGTAATTGGAGAGAAATCTCTTATTGAAAATGAAAATCAGTAATTTGACCATAGCTGGTCAAAATGTCACAAAGGATTCATGCAATCAATTATGTTTTGGAATAATGAGTATTATTTCAAAAAAATAGGGAGAAGCAGGATGGCAGCTATGGAACTGAAAATACAAACAGCTTTAATCCCCTTGGTATCATTTAGACAATCGTTGAATCCCTACAGTGCAGGAAGAGGCCATTTGGCCCATCAGGTCTGCACCGACCACAATCCCACCCAGGTCCTATCCCCGTAACCCGCTGCTAACCCCCCTGGTACTAGGGGCAATTTAACACAGCCAATCCATCTAACCTGTACATTTTTGGACTATGGAGGAACCAGAACACCCGGAGGAAACCCACACAGACTTGGGGAAAATGTGCAAACTCCACACAGACAGTGGCCCAAGCCGAGAATCGAACCCGGGTCCCTGGAGCCTGTTAGGCAGCTGTGGTAACCATTATGTCACCACGTCGCCCTCATTTAACAGTCATACAAAGTGCTGTCTGCACTATATCAACTCAGGTCATAAATCTATTTCGTTTATTTCAGTTTTACAAAGGTTATAAATGTGTCAGCGAAATTAAAATGTATTTTTGAAATTGTACACATTTAACAAGATGTGTGAAAGTTGCTCACTGTAATGACATGCTATGCAGAAAGCACTGCACTTTGTAAACAGGAATAAACTGAGCTTCTACCAGTGGTAAAGAGAGTGCAACTAAGACATGTAAGGAAGGACATCTTAGAATTCCTTCTTAGTTTATATCAACTAACTTAAATCATCCAACTGACAGGGGTACAGTTGCATTGTCTTCCCAGGCCAGAGAAGGGGGTCAATAAAAAAGGCACAATTCCTAACCCTGATGGCCATTAATCAGGATGTGGAGATGCCAGCATTGGACTGGGGTAAAAATAGAAAGAAATCTCCCAACACCAGCAGGTCTATTTGTAGCAAACGCCCCAAGCTTTCAGAATACACTGTTCCTTCGTCAGGTGGGTGGAAGCCATTAACCAGGACAGAAATAACAGTGATGGCTCCTGCTCATTGTCTGTATTCTCACATCAGCAAAGTTTACTTAAGTGATGTGTGCAGAAGTGTAAAGCCACCTCAAGCAAGAAGCATTCCACCACCTGTAATCCACCTGCAACACCAGTGATCTGTAATCCAATATGAATCTATGCCTTCAGGAGAAAAGTTAAGGGGAGAAAACTGACAGTGAAAAATAATAAGCATTAAAGGTATGATAATCACAGAAACAGACAGGTGTATAACTCACTTGCACCAGAACATTCAATTCTTTTAATTGCCTCCAGGTAGGTTTTTCCAAGCCAATCTTGATAGGTCTTTTTCTCCTCAACTGAAATGATTTTCTCAGTAGAATCTTTAAAGAGCAGATCATTTCCATCATAGGCTGATGAATTAAACATCTGAAAGCCATAGGAATTATCATCCGGTCCAAAGAAAGCCTAGAAGAAAAGTGCATTTATGTACCATTTAATAAGGCTTTGCATACAATGGATGACTTTGGAGGGATTGTCATATATGAATGCTGACTGCCACTCATTTAAGACACAACTGACTACAACCACTAAATGTTACCAGTCCATTTTTGATGGTGTTATTTGAGGAAAGAACGTTGACTAGAGCACCAAGGGGACGCCCCACTTTTTTTTGACCATGTCCACCTGAGCAGTAGGTGGCAGAGTTTATTGTCCAATCTGAATGGCAGTACTTTTGTCATTGTAGCACACTCTTAGCACTTCATTGGAAGGTTAGTTCAGAGAATACACTTAAATCTTGAATTCTCAGTCAATGGTTAACCAAATAGACAGAAGAGAGATCATAAACACAAGTAGCCGCCTCCCACAGTAAGCTTCAACTAAAATAATAATGTCTTGTTCTTTGTCTTGATCTGGAGTCTCTACCATATCACATGGTTCCTGGAATGAAAGGTACTTTAAACACAAGGGAGTGTTTGCAATATGGTACTTCCAGAAGGAGACTTGCTTGAAAGAAGCAAGATCAGTGATCCTACAATGCTATAATGCTGATTTCTAATGAGCTCAGGTCCCTACAGAATTTGCAGAATCTAAAAGTTAAAGTTTAAAGTTTTATTTATTAGTCACAAGTAGGATTACATTAACACTGCAATGAAGTTACTGTGAAATTCCCCTAGTCGCCACTCTCCGGCGCCTGTTTGGGCCAATGCACCTAACCAGCACATCGTTCAGACTGTGGGAGGAAACTGGTGCAACCAGAGGAAATCCACACAGACATGGGGAGAGCGTGCAAACTCTACACAGTGACACAAGTCGGGAATCGAACCCAGGTTCCTGGAGCTGTGAGGCAGCAGTGCTAACCACTGTGCCACTGTGTAGTCCTATTAGTCAATCTTAACAAAGTTTATTTTTTATCAGAGTTTTGATATTTACTAAAGTGGCTACTGCCTCTGCTCTGTAATATGCTAGAAGAATGAGAACCAAGGTAAGTGTGATAATAAGAATTGCGAGTGAGTGAGACTTGGGATGAACCTAAATTAGTGTGGCAGAACAGTGGACAAATTTGGAGGATCCATGACCAGCAAGAAAAACATTGGAGTAATGTGAGTCTGGAGCAGAGTTGATTTGATTTGATTTATTGTCACATGTATTAGCGTACAGTGAAAAGTATTGTTTCTTGTGCATTATACAGACAAAGTATACCAGTGAAACCCAGTCCATCACTCAAACCAGCCTCCCAGCCATTGACACTGCCTTGGAAAAGCAGCCAGCATAATCAAGGACCCTACACACCTCGGACATACTTTCTTCCATCTTCTTCCATCGGGAAAAAGATATAAAAGTTTGATGTCACATACCAATCGACTCAAGAACAGCTTCTTCCCTGCTGCTGTCAGATTTTTGAATGCACCTACTTCATATTAAGTTGATCTTTCTCTGCACCCTAGCTATGACTGTAACACTACATTTTGCACTCTCTCCTTTCCTCCTCTATGAATGGTATGCTTTGTCTGAATAGCACACAAGAAACAATACTTTTCACTGTATGCTAATATATGTGGCAGTAATAAATCAGATCAAAGATAGAGTAGGGGATAGGATGAGACACTGCTTGACTGGGAGTATAACAAGCATCAGGGTCCTAGGGCAATGGCACTTGCTGCAAATTAAGACCCTGCAGGCTAAGTTTGGATGACAAGTTTTTACTGAGGGTAGGATGTAGAGAAGGCAGCCAGTGTGTTATAACTGTTGAGTTTAGAGTAAACAAAGGCATGAATGAAGGCTCAGCAGCAGATAAACTAAAATGTGGCAAAGTTAGGTGATGTTCTGGAACTGGAAACAGGCAATTTTAATAATAGCACAATAAAATGAAATCAAAAGTTCACCTTGGAATCAATTAACCACTGCAGGAGATGCATTCATACTTGGAAAGGCAGAATTAGAAACATGAAAAGGCAGTAGCATGAGGCTGGATGATAGCACAATCACTGGAGGATGTTGCGGTCAACTATCTCCCTTCCTAACAACATGTGGGTCTTCCTGTGCCCCACGGTCTGCAGCAATTCAAGAAGGTGGCTCTCCATCTCTACCTCAAGATCAGTTAGAGATGGGCAATTTTAAAAAAATATAGAAAAATCAAGGCCGATGAGGAAAGATAATGCACCATGGTCACGATTACGCTGGATATTATTTGTGCTTTGGCTACTCAAGTGATGGATGAAGGTCAGAAACCAAAGCACAGTTATTCAAATAGAGAGTTTCAGGAGGATTGGCCATGGAGCTGAGCATGTTCAAGAATCTGACAGATGAAGTGCAGAATGCGATGGGCCAGTAGTTGTACAGATGTATGGATGATGCGATTTTGACAAAGAAACAACAATAGCAATTCTCAAAGGGAAGTATTGTTAATATCTGCTAACATGCAGGCCACGATGGAGAATTAAGTGGTCAGTAATTGAGGGGGAAAGGGAATATGGGATGAGGAGAACAAGTCATTAGCTTAATGGCTAAAGATAAGCATGAAGAGAGCTAGGAAAATTGAGTGAATTTACAGTTTAAAAAAAAATTCAGGACTGGTATGGTGGGACAACATTGGGAACCAGGGAGAGCAAAGGTGCTGGATCAACTTTGAGGTAACAAATTCAAACTCCTCAAAACTAAATTAAGGAGGATTAGGATGAGTGATTCATAGAGATGATTAATCAAGTTGTTGAATCAAGTCAAGGTGTTCAATCTTCCACACTTAGTGTGATATCTACTTTGCTAGCTCTTCATTGCTTGGAAAAGCAACTAAAATACAGAGATGGTGCCTGAACTACTTACCTGTCCTGCATTAAGTAAACCAAAGACAGCAGTAATGGACGTGGAGGGATGAACCATCACTGCGTGTGATGGAACCCTCGCCAAATTACAGTCTTTCCACTGCATCACTTCTGCCCGTGCCCCATTCAGGCACAGTAGCTGGTAATCAGTGGACTTTAGGTTCTTAGCCCATGGTTCCTTATTTTTTCCTAATGATATAAAAAAAAATTACATTCAAAAATCAATGAAATTTGAATATCTGGTACAGCTTAACAAGTATAATTTAAAACAACGAAAAATATTCTCCCCAATAGACAAAAGGAATACATGGATTTTCAGATATTTAAATAGTTACAAAAAATAAATCACTTGGTAGTAAATTATTAAAAAAAAAGACTGCCTGAGTTAGAGAATTGTAAAGGAGCTGAAAGCAAAGCATAAGGCAAAATATCTTTGGCTTGGCAGAATGTGGATATCGGTATGCCCTCGGGGAAAGTGATAAGTTTATTTATTAGTCACAATAGGCTTACATTCACATTGTTATGAAGTTACTGCAAAAATCCCCTTGTTGCCATACTCTGGCGCCTGTTTGGGTACACTGAGGGAGAATTTAGTATGACCAATGCACCAGTACATCTTTTGGACTGTGGGAGGAATCCAGAGCACCCGAAGGAAACCCATGCAGATACGGGGAGAATGTGCAAACTCCACACAGGCAGTGACCCAAGCCAGGAATCGAACCTGAGTCCCCTGCGCTGTGAGGCAGCAGTGCTAACCACTGTGCCATCGTGCTGCCCGGCAAATGGCACGGAAGAATGTAAAAACAAAGGATGCTGTTTGAGAGGGCAGTTATGTGGCAGATGAATTTCAATGCAGAGAAATGTGAAGGAACAGGTCTTGAGAAAAAGAGCCAAGTGAAATCAAAATACGACTGTAATGATAGAAATACATTATTTATGTGAGAGGTATAGAACCCCTGGCAAAATAGGGGTGGAAACAGAATCTATAATAGCTTTTGAAAGATAAATCTTTGAAAAATAAATATTTAAAAAGGGGTTGAAAAAAATAGTCAGGGAGTGCAAGAAAGTGAATGTTTACTTCAGAGCAAGCTTTGGTGTGGTGGGCCAAATGCTGTAAAAATCTATAATACTAAGAAAATATGTGTCAGCAGTTTGTGGAGATGGAAAACGAGACACCATAGCACAAGAAGCTCAAAATGATATTGAAAATAATACAGCAAAGTGCTAACAATTTGACGTCTGATATTAGATACAAGTTGCAAAAAAAACTACAAAAGCTGAACTTGTATACGGTAGAGAAAACTGAGGACCTCAAACCTATTGAGGTACATTTTGCATTAGATGTAACAGTGAGGTTTTCAGTGCTCACCATTATAATGGAATAAGTTGAAAAGCAACACTGGAGTGCCAATAGATGAACAAATATGGAAGTTGCTGTCCAATCTTTCCTCCTCCTCCACAAATCTTGCTACATGAGTAACTCAGTTAGATGCCCACATAAAGGCATGAAGTTGTCGAACTTCCCCACTAGTTACCCACTAAACATGTCAAAAAATGATGTGGAGATGCCGGCGTTAAACTGGGGTGAGCACAGTAAGAAGTCCCACGACACCAGGTTAAAGTCCAACAGGTTTACTTGGAGTCACGAGTTTTCAGAGCACTGCTTCTTCATCACCTGATGAAGGAGCAGCGCTCCGAAAGCTCATGATTCCAAATAAACCCGTTGGACTTTAACCTGGTGTTGTGCGACTTCTTGCCATATCAGAAGAAATTAAGACTAGTGCATTCAAGGTGTAAGTGAATTTCTAGAGTTGTTTAAGTTTTCACTGCTGCCAAACAACTGCTCTATCATTGAATATTTAATTTTGTAAGTGTAGAGTCTCATTCCTTCAGATATTAATTCAAAAAAATTATCTTACTTTCTATACATAATAATACAATTAAATATGCTAATTTATACGGTCTGATTTAGAAGTTCCCTGCCTGAGAAAGGATCCTTCAATCCTACTGGTTGAAGAGTCATGGCCATTGTTTGTCCTGAGCAGAGGGAACTGCACTTGACAAGATCTCCAGTATCCCGAAGTTAGTGTAGCCCATGAAACTAAATGAGGCTGAATATTTTTGGTTTGACAGAATATGGGCATTAAAATGCCCTGGGGAAAATGGCAAACTGCAAGGAAGAATCTAAAACATTGGAGGTTGGTGGAATGTGCAGTAAGTGGCAGATTAATTTCGATGCAGGGAAATTTCAAAAGCCCAAAAAGTTTATAAACCAAGTTTATTTTACTTATTCGTCACAAATAGACTTACACTAACACTGCAATGAAGTTACTGTGAAAATCCCCTAATCACCACACTCTGGCGCCTGTATGGGTACACTAAGAGAGAATTTAGCATGGCCAATGCACCTAATTAGCACGTCTTTCAGACTGCAGGAAGAAACTGGAGCACCCGGAAGAAACCCACGTAGACACAGGGAGAATGTGCAAACTCCGCACAGACAGTGACCCAAGCTGGGAATCGAACTTGGGTCTCTGGCGCTGTGAGAAGCTGTGCTAAACACTATGCCACCGTGCCGCCCCAGACTGTGGGGCAACTGTCAGTGTGATGAAACATTGAACAATGTTCCTTCACAGCTGGCTGCAGAATTGTACTTTTAAACATAGCTGAGAGTATTTATTGCCAAGCTGAATCCTAAGAAATTGTTTAATAATTCTTGATAATAACAATTAACAGTCACAGGATAATGCTCCAAGAGGAAACTGACAATAAAATTAGTCATTTTAAGATGGAGTTGACAGGCATTTGTGATGGGATTAATTAATTAATCCTCAATTGTGGTGAATTGTGTATTCTGTGTTGAACATTAGAGCTTATTGGACAGTTCAATAATGGTATTTTTATGGTCTACCTATTCCAACATTCATTTGACTAAGATAAAGGAATAAAAGTGAGAAAAAAAAAGAAAATACCTGGGCAGGAAGATTGTGAGGGAGAGATTCGAATGGAAGCGGAGAAGGGGAAATATGTAGGACAAGTGTGGAAGAAAAATAGGCAGGATTATAAATTGAAAGGAAATTCATGACTGAAATAGAGGATTTGGAATATCATGGAAGATGGAGAAATAACTAGAAGAGCCAACTAGACTTACCATCAGTGTTATCTAAAACCGTTGTATGTTTAACAAATGCTACGTCTCCTACTTCTGCAAGACACCTATTGATTTCAAAGAAAATAAGTTACTTTCATGTCATTTCTACAACACACAGAAATTATGCTGGTACAGCAGTACTAAATATTCATGCAAGAATGTACTGTGCTAGAAAATTTCTGAACATCATTTCTCCCTTGTATGCAATGAATTCCAAATCTTGAATTGTGTGCTTAAATATACAATTCAGTACGTTTCATCCTCCTTCTCAATTTGTGCCCTTGCCAACTCCGCCGGTGACATATTTATTTGTAATTAAAGCACCTTATCCGAGTGGTACACTGTACAATTAGACTGAGTAGTCAGAGACAAAGTAACACTACTCGTCACCAATCTGGAAGAAAGCTGCCCATAAAATTCTGTCACTTTCTGTGGCATAGACATCCTGTTTTCTGATAATGGTTTAAATTTTGAATCAAGTCATGGAGATTTCCAGGGGTGCAGCAACACTGACATCACAAAAGCAGGATGAGCAGCCAATCACACTGAGGTAGTTTCACCGACAGCAAACCAGGAAGTTAGAAACATTGAATCCCTTCACCGGAACAGTGGTTAGCTCTGCTGCCTCACAGCACCAGGGACCCGAGTTCGATTCCCAGCTTGAGTCACCGGCTCTGCGGTGTCTGCATGTTCTCCCTCTGTCTAAGTGGGTTTCCACCAGGTTCTCCAGTTTCCTCCCACAATCTGAAAGAAGTGCTGGTTAGGTGCATTGGCTATGCTAAGTTCTCCCTCAGTGTACCCAAAGAGGTGCCAGAGTGTGGCGACTTGAAGATTTTTACAATAATTTCATTGCAGTGTTAGTGTAAGCCTATTTGTAACATTAATAACAAATGTTAACTTTTCTAATTTAAATTCTTGGACACTGAAACAATTGGAGTAAGATGGGAACTAAAATGTTATAAACAAACTTCAAACAAAACTTAAAGAACATAGAATTTTATCATAACAAAGAAATTTGATATTTCATTACCACAACATTAGCATTTCATGTCCTGTGAGGGTTTTTAGCAGTAATACAAAAGTCTGATGACACATACCAACTGACTCAAGAACAGCTTCTTCGCTGCCGCCATCAGACTTTTGAATGGACCTACCTCGCATTAAGCTGATCTTTCTATAACACTACATTCAGCACTCTCTCCTTTCCTTCTCTCTGTACAGTATGCTTTATCTGTATAGCACACAAGAAATAATACTTTTCACTGTATACTAATCAATGTTAATAATCAATCAAATCAAAATCCCTCAATGTCAACAAAACGAAGGAGATAGTCATCAACTTCAGGGAGCATAGTGGAGGACATGTCCCTGTCTACATCAACGGGATGAAGTGGTAGTAGTCAACAGCTTCAAGTTTCTAGATGTTCAGATCACCAACAACCTGTTCTGATCTCTCCACGCCAATACTATAATTAAAAAAGCCCACCACACTTCTGCTTTCTCAGGAAGCTAAGGAAATTTGGCACGTCCACTATGATTCTCACTATAGATGCAACATAAAAATCATTCTTTCTGGTTGTCGCCAACTTGATATGGCTCCTGCAAAAAAAACTACAAAGGGTCATGAACGAAGTCTAGTCCATCACGCAAATCAGCCTCCTGTTCATTGATTCTGTCTACACTTCCCACTGCCAAGAAAAAGTTGCCAGCATTATTCAGGATCCCGCGCACCCCAGACATACTGTCTTTCACCTTCTTCATTGGGAAAAAGATACAAAAGTCTGAGGACATGTACAAACCAACTCAAGAACAGCTCTTTCCCTGTTGTAATCAGACTTCTGAATGGATCTACCTGACATTAAGCTGATCTTTCTCTACACCCTAGATATGACTGGAGCACCCGATTCTGTACTTTCTAGTTTCCTTCTGTATGAATAGTATGCTTTGTCTGTATAGGGCACAAGAAACAACACTTTTTACTGTATAAATGTGACAGTAATAAATAAAATTTTGAATTTTGTACACTGTTGCTTTAAAATGATCATATGAAGCACTTTGGGGTATTTTATTATAAAGCGCATTTAAAGTAAATGCTGCTGTGACATCTCATTCAATGAAGTATAACTTTGTCAAGAGTTTTTACAGTGTGACTGAGTGAAAGTTTTTGTTATTTCATTGCTTGCTTAGGGATTGCAACCTGGAAGACCTCAACTGCATACTCCTTGGAGAAGTATAGGATCACTAATTGCAAGTTCTGTTGATCTCTGCGAACAAGTGGACAAATCATTAACAGTAGCATCACAGGTCAGCAAAGCAGTAGCATTCATTCCCAGGAGTTCAGAACTCGAAAGTAGAGATATTGTTAAACTTGTATAAGGCCTGGATCAGATTAAACATAGATTAAGAACATAAGAAATAGGAGCAGGAGTAGGCCATCTAGCCCTTCGAGCCTGCCCCACCATTCAGTAAGATCATGGCTGATCTGTCGTGGCTCAGTTCCACATTCCCGCCCTCTCTCCATAACCCTTAATCCCCTCGCTTATCAAAAACCCATCAACCTGTGTCTTAAAAATATTTAGCGAGGTAGCCTCCACCACTTCAACGGGCAGAGAATTCCAGAGATTCACCACCCTTTGAGTGAAGAAGTTCCTCCTCAACTCCGTTCTAAACCACCCCCCCTTTATCTTGAGGCTGTGCCCCCTAGTCCTACTATCCTTTCTGAGCGGGAAGAGTCTCTCCACCTCTATCCTATCCATCCCATTCATCATCTTAAACGTCTCAATGAGATCTCCCCTCATTCTTCTAAACTCTAACGAGTACAAGCCTAATTTATTCAGCCTCTCCTCATAGCTCAACCCCCTCAACTCCGGTATCAGCCTAGTAAACCTCCTCTGCACTCCCTCCAAGGCCAAAATATCCTTGCGTAAGTACAGCGCCCAAAACTGCACACAGTACTCCAGCTGCGGCCTCACCAATGCCCTATACAGCCGCAGCAAGACCTCCCTACTTTTATATTCAATCCCCCTCGCTATGAAGGCCAGCATCCCATTCGCCTTCCTGACCACCTGCTGCACCTGCAAGCTGGGTTTTTGCGACTCATACACAAGGACCCCGAGGTCCCTCTGCACCGTCGCCTGCTGCAGTTTTTACCAAATATAGGTCTGCTCTCCATCTTATAAAAAGGGCATAGAACCATTAGAGAACATGCAAAATATTTTTTACAAGGATACTACCAGAAATAATACAGCAGTTGGGAAAGATTGCATAGGTTAGAGATTTTCTTCTCTTTAGAAAAATGACTTAGAAGAGACTCCATAGAAGTATTTAAAATTATGAATTTCTTTGATGAGGGGTGAATGTGGAGGAAATGTTTCCAATTGTAGCAGAAGCCAAAACTAAGGGTGATAAATTTGAGATCGCTACTAATAAATACAATATTGAAATGAGAAATTTATTTGCTTGAACAGTGGTTAGAATGTGGAACTCGCTATCACAAAGTGGTTGAGGCAAACAATTTACATGCTAGGAAACCAGATGAGTACACAAGAGAAAAGGGTTCTGCCGCAAGCAGAGTAGCTCAAATCAGACCATTATAAAATGCCAGCGAATGCTAGCTGAGCTATATGGCCTCTTGCTGTGTAATATTTTATGGATCTAATTTTGGATTTCAGCATTGTTCTGCACATGTGCAAAAACACCTGAATTTTGTCTAAGTTTCAGTGGAATAATGACAGTAAATGCAAATTATTTCACTGCCACTAAAGTCCAAACCAAGAAGTCACTTACTAAATATATGCTTTATCAGTAAATGAATGCAGTAATTATTGTATAATTCTGGAAACAGAAACATTCCTTCTAATGAATTTTCTGCTATCAATTTCTGCTTCTCCCAGCCTAGTTAAGCATTAGCCATGTTTTATAGCATGCATACCTTTGGTTAAACTGTGCGATTGCTATGGTTTTATTGCATTAACAAACTTTTATAGCTGTGAATGCTGACTGAGTTTTGTCTTATCATGCAGTATAATGCAGTTGTCTTCTAAAGCTACACATTTTTTAACTATTGCCCTTGGTGCTGACCTATAATCAAATCTGCCTTCACAAACTGCAAATAAATTTGCACTCTGCTTTTTTGCATGCGAGTACTGTCGACTTTAAACTGTCTCACTTAGTATCTGGACAAAAATCATCAAACATCATGCAGAGAGATCAGCAAAATATGTAACTAAATTTTACATGAAAAGACGTAATTATCAATTGCAGTAGCATCCTCTTCAGTTTCTTTGTAACTGTTACCCCTCCTGAGGGGTAAAGGTTACAGAAGAAATAGTGATCTGTACTTTATCTTTAAGTCTCCCATATTCCCTCTCTCCCAATATACACTGCCTAAATGCTGTGGTTTATGAAGCAGTGAGAACAACACGCTTATTAACTGGATGTTTTATATTTAGTTCTGTTCATTTTCCCCACCAATAAAGGGAAAAATGCTTTAAATCATCAATGATGCTAGATTGCTAATTTAGTAGTCTCTTTCAAACAAATCTCTTACAACAAACTTTGCCCTGATCTAAGGTCCCACTGAGGTCAGGTGTACAGATCTCAGTAAAGTAAAAATGATAATAGCAAGGTTATTGGTCCTGTGTTTGTAATAACAAGGTTCAAACGTAGCAATGATTTCAACAAAACCTAACTGGGAAGGAGGTAGGACATTTTAACCCATTAGATTGCACTTAGATTCTGAGAAGCTATTCTGAGGCTTCACAGAATCCCTGCAGTGCAGAACAAGGCCATTCGGCCCATCAAGTCTGCACTGACAACAATCCCACCCAGGCCCTATCCCCATAACCCCACATATTTACCCCGTTAATCCCTCTAACCTACGCATCCCAGGATACTAACGGCAATTTAGCTTGGGAAATCAACCTAACCCGCACATCTTTGGACTGTGAGGGGAAATCACAGCACCTGGAGGAAATGCATGCAGACGCGGGGAGAACATGCAAATTCTACACAGACAGTGACCCAAGCCAGGAATCAAACCCAGGTCCCTGGAGCTGTGAGGCAGCAGTGCGAACCACTGTGCCACCATATCACCATACTTTAGTTTGTAATTCTCACCTTTGTTTCTGGACTTACTTTCCCCATTTCTTTGGTTAAAAAGGCAGATTGAAGATTGCCTTGAAGGACCTTGCCAGAGACGCACTACACTATCATGTGGTGCATGAGAGATTACATAGATTGCCATAACATCACCTTCCAGATTTTCACCAACAGCAGGACAGAGATTCTGGAGTTAAGTTTCCACTTGCCCCCGGGTGTAAAACTAAAGTTGTGATGTTGCTGAAATGGCCCGATTTTCATTTTCGTTGCCTTCAATGAAACGAAAATCAGATCGTTTCCAAAGCAGGTGTTTGGTCCAGAAAACTAGCTTCACACTTGGCTGGCAAGTTGAAAATTTACCCCCAAGACTCTGAGGAATCGTATGTGGAATAATGCCACTAGATATATATTTTATCACTCTGCAACTCACAAGAATTGATGCACCAAAGAATGGGCCCATCAGGTAATTTTTGTTCCTTCAGTTTACAGTGCCAATTAAACAATTGAATGTTAGATCTTGTAAAGGATTTGGATGCAGCTATTATTTAATGTACTTTATTCTCTCAGATTACCTGAATGCTCCTGTATAGCTACTGTATTGCTCCTCTGCACTGGATGCACACCTTGACTTCCCCTTGGCATCTCCGATGCACAATTCACAAAGGCTTGATGGATAACCTGACTTGTTGGCACCTGGCACACAGCTCGCAGAGAAAAACTCACTGACTGCTGTAAAAGGGAGACAACAAAATTGTCAACTATCTCCATATTTGTTATAGTAACTCATGTTACTGTGCATATGAACTTATCTTCTCCAATTGCACAGCCTAGAATGCATGTTGGAACTAATGCCATTTTGATTAGGTTTGCAGTGCTTGCATGCATTTGGGTGCAAATCAGTGGCGGATGGGTCAGGAGAAGTGGTGGTGGTGAGGCAGAGCTGGGTGTCATCAACGTACATGTGAAAACTGATGCCATGTTTTTGGATGATGTTAGGCAAGGATACATCTTTGGAGACACGAGTGGTAATGATGTGAAAATGCATAAAGAAGCCATTTCAGGTGGGTCTTTGGCTATGGTTAAACCAGGCAAGAGAGTCCTGCTCAAATGGACAAAGGTGGAGAGGCACTGGACAAGGGTGGTGATGTCAACCATGTCAAAGGTTGCAGACAGAACGAGGAGAGCTACTTTACCAAGGTCATAGCCACATAGGATACAATTTATGCTTCTGGGTAATATTTATTTTGGTGCAAAAGCTGATTAGAGGGATGCAAATATGGGGTTCTGGCAATGGTGACTAGATTTGGGAGGCAACTACACATTCATAAGAACATAAGAACATAAGAAATAGGAGCAGGAGTAGGCCATCTGGCCCTTCGAGCCTGCCCTGCCATTCAATAAGATCATGGCTGATCTGTCGTGGCTCAGTTCCACATTCCCGCCCTCTCCCCATAACCCTTAATCCCCTCTCTTATCAAAAACCCATCAACCCGCGTCTTAAAAATATTTAGCGAGGTAGCCTCCACCACTTCAACGGGCAGAGAATTCCAGAGATTCACCACCCTTTGAGTGAAGAAGTTCTTCCTCAACTCCGTTCTAAACCGCCCCCCCTTTATCTTGAGGCTGTGCCCCCTAGTCCTACTATCCTTTCTGAGCAGGAAGAGTCTTTCCACCTCTATCCTATCCATCCCATTCATCATCTTATACGTCTCAATGATTCATTGATATAATAGTAAAGTGACCACGATCAGATTCGCTATGTCAGATGTGGCAATACCAATCCTTTGTTGACTTGGAATTTATGCTCTATACTTGAAGGGGAAGAATTTGACAAGCTTTGAGGAAAGGACAGGTGAACTGGACTCATTAGATAGCTCCATCAAAGAGCTAACACTGACTCAATGGGTCAAATTGTCAGCTGTGGTTGTCATTTTATGATTCTATGATGTCCACTGCCAATGCTGGTTAGCTTCCAGTACTACTACTGCACTGTTACACTATTAGCTTCAATAAGGTATCCACCAATAGCCCCATATTGTGTGTTATGCAATGCAACTTATAGCCATATTGGTTATATTCATACTATTTACTTCCATCCCTCAACGTCATTATCTTGCATTAATGCATTTTAAAGGATACTTGCTACTGATTAGATCCTTTCCGACATCCAGATCCTTTTATACTAGATTTGCTTGTTCCCTTTTATTTGAGCAACCTGCCCCAAAATATGGACTCATCCAAGAAATTGGACAGCTTTGCTTCCGTCCCCACCTCTAGTTTATTTCTAAGCCCCATAAGCAACACTATTCCCTGTGTCATCCCACTGGTGACTCTTCGTTCTGTTTATATGGCTTCTTTCACAGCCACCTTTTGCTTTGCCCGGCTTAGTGAACTTTTAATCCATCCAAGGAACCTGTTTGTAATTTTATAGCTCTCTGTAATCCACTTTGTGGATTAATCACTTGTCTACAGAATTTCAGCTGTCAACAACATCCATTGTTTTCTTGCAGAAGCACAGTACATTTGTAAGACAGGAACTCTCCTCAACTAATGCATGCTGATTTCTTATTATCCTGTTTAGTCATTGCTTTTAGGATGTCATCTAAAGCATATGTTATGCTCACTAGCTTGTGATTGTGCCTCTAGTTCTTCTTAAAGAGTTGTGATATACTAGTTACTATTTAACCCTGTGATTTGTATGATTTCCTATAAACATTGATCATGCCTCCATGAACACTCTTTGAGACTAGCCCATGAATAGTCTTTGTTGAGTGGCTAAACAGCAATTACATTTACTGCAAAATAAATGTTTCTCACCTTTGGCAATGTTACATTTGTTGAACTTGATGTCCCCTCTCTCAATCAAGGTACCAATGGGAATGTTCCATCCAGCTGTCCTGTCCAACCCAGTGTGGCAGGACTTCTTTCCTCTCAGCTGATCAATGGTGAAGGAGTTATGACTCGACCTTTTCACTACTGCCACAGCATAATATGATGCTCCATCATCATCAGCTAGAGCAGAAAATACAAATAAAGACATTAATATTGGACCAAAATGCATTTAGAATCAAGTTCAACTTTGCACTCCATACAAAACAAACTTAGCAGGTCAGCTAACTTAGCAGAAATCTCAATGGAAAGAGAAATCAGGAAAGATGTGCAAAAGATAGTCGTTACATCTCTTTTGCCTATCCTTGAATTTAACCCCCACTGTAACTGTTAAGTGAGCTTGTTCAATGAGACTCATGTAGTGGTCAGGGACAGATTTGTCCCCACCAGGATCTTTATAATTCAATACCCAATCCACTCTCTTTAACTGCATTTGACATGGCACAGTGGCACAGTGGTTAGCATTGCTGCCTCACAGCACCAGGAACCTGGGTTCAATTCCTGGCTTTGGTCACTGTCTGTGTGGAGTTTGCACATTCTCTCTGTGTCTGCATGGGTTTCCTCCGGGTGCTCTGGTTTCCTCCCACAATGCAAAGATATGAAGGTTAGGTGGATTGGTCACCTAAATTGCCCCTTAGTGTCAGGTGGACTAGTAGGGTAAATGCATGGAGTTAGGGGCATAGGGCCTGGGTGATATTGTAGTCGGTACAGAGTCAATGAGCCGAATGGCCTCCTTCTGCACTGTAGGGTTCTATGATTCAATACTACTTTCTTTCTTAAAGATCAATAAATAAAATATGGTAAGAGAGCCACTATTTCATTGTCAATTGCCTGGTCCAGCATCACTAACTTTCTGTACATGGCCACATTGTCTATTCTACCCAAAGTTACCAAGTACATCAAATCATGGAATTGCCAAAAGCTCAAAATTTGTCAGGAAACCCTCAATTAACTATTCCTTAAAATCATAACTCAGTCAAATGATCAGAAGGAATACTGAACTCTAATTAATGAGCTTTGGTTGCTGGCACCAATATTAAAAATCACGTGAAAGCAAATTGTAACTGCAAAGTAACAAGGGAAATCCTGCTGCTGAAGAGTGAACTGGGGCCAGGCTGTGGAAATGCACGGAGAGTTAAATTCCTAGTTGACAGGCAGATCTTGCTTTTCCAAACCAGCTTATCTGCTTAATATTGAACAGGCAAGGGTAGCAAATACAACAGTTGCTGCTGGTAAACGCGAACACTTTTAGAAGGGAATAGGAGAGCCTCATGTAAGAGTTTTCCATTTATTTTGAAAAGAGAGGTTCAGCGCCTGCAGAAGTGTTAATATATGCATGTGACATTTGAAAACATGACGACTTTAGGCAAGCAGGCCTGTCCACCAGGTGTCCAAGCTAGAATTTTTGGCTGACATGGAAATACCTATTTTTCTCAAGATACTTTATTCACTGTACTCAACTGACTTCTATGCCAGACTGAGAAAGAAACCAACCAGCAGGATGCTAAGTACTTACATGGATGTCTTCATAGTGAGAACGCCATCTTCCCTTCTACCACATCTTTCTTTCCCAATGACAAAAATTCAACTTTCCAAGCCAGAAGCAACTAACCCTCACCTGATGCCCTACCAGCGACCTTATTTCCCAGTCTCAAAGGCAATTTGTTGTTGAATCGATGCTCTTATGAGCAACTTAAGTGCTCACTTATGCCATGCTTTAGCCTTGAACTGCACAATCTTAATACTAGCTAAAATATTAAACAGAACTGCTCACAATTTATGGCCCTCTGCCGATATTGCCAGCAACATGGCTTAGTGTTTGAATAAGTTGCTCTAAGTAAGAGTACAATCAATCTACTAATTGGGTTTTATCTGTACATCAATTTAGCCTAAGTCAATAATTACTCTTCCCTTGAGATAAAGACTGGCCTGTGGACTGTTGGAGGTTTCTAAAATCAGTATTTTTGTGAAGTGCACTCAAAAAACGTTGAAGTGAATCCACCCATGGAGGACAAAGCGATAGTTTCATGAGACAAGGGAAATAAATTCATGGGTTGTTATTGGTCTAGATTCAAAAGAATAATCTTTCGATTTTGCTTCTCAAAATTTTTTTTGCTTCATACTTTTGTGCAAGTGTAAACTCCTCAGTTTAATATTTCATCTGAAATATTGCCTTTTGAGTAATCCCATGTTGCTGAACCAATTTGGTGGCACAGTGATTAGCACTGCTGCCTCACAGCACCAGGGACTTTGGTTTGATTCCTGGCTGGTGGGGTCACTATCTGTATGGAGCCTGCATGTTCTCCTTGGGTTTCCTCCAGTTGCTCTGGTTTCCTCCCACAGTCTGAAAGATGTGCTGGTTAGGCGTATTGGCCATGCTAAATTCTCCTTCCGTATATCTGAATAGGTGCCGGAGTGTGGCGGCTAGGGGATTTTCACAGTAGCTTCATTGCAGTGTTAATGTCAGTCTACTTGTGACTCAAATAAGGGGTAGATTTCCAATTATACTATTTCCTATGTTATTGCTTATGCAATACAAATTTTTAACCAGCAAGAGACCTTGTATGAAATCTTTTCTCAGTTTGTCTGAATTGAATAATTGAAGGAATGACTGAGAAGAAATCTAGTAATTACCTGCATTAATCTAGATCAAGCAAGGAGTCCCTCATTGTATTTGTCAAAATTAATCAATGCTAAATGTATTTGATAGAGATAGTAGCCAGAATTTTACTGGCATGCCAGCCCCGATTCCGGAGGAGGGCTCGGTTCGGAGAATGGCATTCTCCGTTGGCCTCGGGCAGGATCATGCGAAACTTGGGCAGACGTGCTGGTAAAATTCCGCCCAGTGCGTTTTAGCTTTCCGAGGGGACCCAATGCCTTCTTATCTTCTGGCTGTTATCGTTTCAAGGTTGCAAAGCAGTTTCAGAAGTATAAGAGCAGGTCTGAATATTCTGGCACATGCATCCGTTAAGTGCAGCGCCTCACCGTAAGCATGAGTTCAGAATTACCCTTTCTTTTCTTACCAGTGTAACTTTCAGCTGCAGCAGGCACTAGTTCATACATCTTTCCAGCTGTGTATATATGCCCGGCATCCAGTGTAACTGCATCAATGTCTTTATTCTGTGAAGAAACAAAATAAATTAATGAATCTCTGCAATTAATTAAAGCTTTGTGAAGAAAGTTGATGTGAATTCCATTTTGTTACAAAACTTAAGAAAATATTACAGAAGGTACTTCCAAAATGAAGACCAGCCCACATAGTTGGGAGTGTCAGAAAGGAGAAAAATGCAGGTGTATTCCCTTTTTATCATAAATCTTTTGTGAGTCATTCTCTTATGAGCAGCTTTGGTCGGCCTAGATGTGGATAACCTGTCACTCAATTGATGGGTTCATCCGTGAATGAAGCTGAGAACATTCTTGGTCCAAGATACCGTACATTTGCCTGTCATTGAGTTTTTTTTTAACACTTATGAAGCTCCAGCATTGACATCAATGGTCTGTGTTGGTGAGTTTCACTTCGTGATTGACTCCATTGCGTTTGAATTAAGCAGCTCTTTAAAACACTAATACTCTGATAACCATGAGTCCTGCAACCAACATTTTTATTTCATTGGCAACATTTTGACGTGTTCTCTATTTTTCCTCTTGCCTGCTTTGGCAATGGCTTGATATGGAATGTGGTTTTGAGGATATTTGTACCTGTACAGTACCTTACAGATGAAAGGCCACAGATCTGAAACACTGGGCTGGATTTAATGGCCACACCGGTGTCAACCATTAGACATAGAAATTAGGAGCAGCAGCAAGCCATTCAGCCCTCTGAGCATCGTGTGCAGCATGGTGGCACAGTGATTAGCAATGTTGCCTCACCACGACAGGGACCCGGGTTCGATTCCCAGATTTGGTCACTGTCTGTTCGTGTGTACATGTTCTCCTTGTGTCTGCGTGGGTTTCCTCCAGGTGTTCCCGTTTCCTCCCACATGTCCAAAAAAACATGCTGGTGAAGTGCATTATCCATGCTAAATTCTCCCTCAGTGTTCCCAAACAGGCACCAGAGTGTGGCCACTATGGGATTTTCACAGTAATTTCACTGCAATGTTAATGTAAGTCTACTTCTGACACTAATAAAAAACAAACAGAAAATAAGATAAAATAAAACTTTTTTATTTTGCTTGTTCGCACGTGACTTTATGTCCTGGCTTAGGTGAGGCTCGTAATATCCCGCCCGAGGCCAATGGAGAATTCCGTTCTGTGATCTGCATCCGCCCCGATTTTGGGGTGAGCATAGCGGTAATATTCCATCCAGTTACACCACAGAATTGTAGAATGCCTATAGCTCCTTGCTGGGTGACAAGACCCCTGTCTCCACCCCACCCCCTAACCCTCCCCAACTAACAATCACATTTTCATGAGGCAGGACTGCTGAATGAAAGCCAAGCTGTTCCTGAAGTGATCAGAACAGTGTGCACTTTATGTTGCTCTTGGACGTGGATCATTAAGCAACATTGGCATAGGCTTTGGAGCAGGTCAGCCCCCTGGCAGGAAATGGTCATTGCTATGGGAAAATTGGAACACAATAAAATGACACCTAATAAGAACCTATTGGACTTCCCAATTACTTTCTTGCATAATTAGTCAACAGATGCCATGATAGTAATCTGCTTGTTTCATTGTTTAGATAAGCTGCTGTAAGTTGGTAATATCTCATTCTTCTGAAATGCCTGCTCACTGACTCCTGACAATCAAATTCAATCATATTCCATTCTAACTGGGCAGAGAGAACAACAAAATATATCAAGCAGAGTATTGAAATCTGCCAGCAATGCAGATGGATTTCAACTTAAGAATTAAAGAGTTTTATAATGGTTTGTGCTATTTCTTTACACTCTTTTGAAACAGCCTGAATACACATTTGGAAATGTTTCTACTTGGGATTGAGATCTGAGATTGACCATTTACTCAATGTACACAACTGAAAAATCCAATAAGTTGCCTAAAAGGTTTGAATTGTTCTGACAAATAACAGATCTGGGTTTAGCTTGTTTTGGCCTTTCTTCAAACTCCTACAGGAACTCCTAAATACATATCCACTCACCTTGAACTTTTACTGTTAATGGCATTGTAGCAGATATGGATCCTACCTTGATCATTTTCATGCAGTCCTCGGGATTGTCACCTGACACGCACTGAACTGGTGGTGTCAGGTTTTTGTTACTGAAAGCTTCAGCCATAGCTCCACATTTCAGCAATTCTCCTCTGGACTGTGTGCACCAACGCAGAACATTGGGCATTCCTGTGTGAAGAAAAGTAGCAGAAAACTTCCTGTTTCTCTGTACAGTGCTGATACAATCTCAATAACACAAATGTCTTTTTTTACATGACAAATGTAAAATACCTCCATTTTACAGCACAGAAGAGCACTGGAATTAGCTTCAATTCAAGCACAGCACTGGCAAAGACCTAACACCTAATGAGCCAAATGTCTACCTCTGCATTCCAGATTGTTGCCCAAGCTCTAAGTGAAATGCCAAGGGTGGACTTACAAACTGCTTCACAAGGAAAAAGGGAAAACAATTGGCTAAATCACATAGAGGCATTGCCTTTGTAAATGTCAGGAAATTGACACTCAATTGACATCCATGGCATGCCTGTGCACACTGCCACCTCCTATATACCTGAAGCATTGCTACAGTTAAACCCCACCTGCAGCGAAAGACTCTCAATTCCCATGCCAGGGGAAATGCAGCTTTATGGTTTTAAACTTGGAGACCTAGGATAGGGTAAGATTCTGTAGTGAAAATCCACAAGTCCTACAAAAATGTGGCTTTCTAATATTATCTGTTCTGCAAAAATCCTTTGTTTCAACTGAGAGAGTACCACATGTCTGCAATTAATAGTAGTCATCTAATACACCAAAACAAACTAAAAAAAAATACAGATTTAAAACAGCCAACACATTTTATTTAAAATCTGCTGAGCAGAGAACAACATGCAGTTTATAAATCCATCCTTCACATATCATGTTTTCTTGTGACCAAACAGAGGAGATTAGAGGATTGGGGAAATAATGGACAAATTTCAGAATTGGATACATCAGACACTTAGTACTCAACACTGAAGGAAGCAGAAAGGAGTATAGAAAGTGGAAAGGAGAAATTCAAAAGGAAAGCAAACAGAGGGCATGAAAGAATATTGGCAAGCAAATCAAAGAGAACCCGAAGATATTTTATCAATACATCAAGGGTAATCAGATAGCTAAGGAAAGAGAAGAATTCATAAAAGACCAAAAAGGTAATCAACATGTGGAGACAGAGGGTGTAGGTATGGTTCTGAATGAATACTTTGCATCCATCTTCAGAAGGAGGGGGACAGTGCAGACATTGTAGTTAAGGAAGAAGCATGTGCAGTATTGGATGTGACAAATGTAGGGAGAGACAAGGTACGAAGAGGGTTAACAGTCACAGTCTGAGCATTTGAGGTAGACCATTTACGACAAAGGTGAGAAGACATTTCTTCACCAAAAGAGTGGTGAGCTTGTGGAATTCATTACCACAGGTAGTAGCTACTGCCAAAACATTGAATGTATTCAAGAAGCAGTTAGATATTGCACTGGGGGTGAATGGGATCAAAGATTATGGGGAGAAAGCAGGATTAGGCTACGGAGTTGGACAATCAGTCATGATCATAATGATTGGCAGAGCAGGCTCAAAGGACCAAATGGCCTCCTCCTGCTCCTACCTTCTATGTTTCTGTGTAATATCCTTGAAAGTGAATAAATTATCAGGACCAGATGAAATGTACTCCAGGCTGCTAAAACAAAACCCAGGGAGGAAATAGTGGAGGGTTTGACCATCATTTTCCAATCCCCATTGGAAATAGGTGTAGTGCTGATGGATTGAAGGTCTGCCAAAGTTTGTACCTTTGTTTAAAAGGGGAGTGAGGGATAGACAAATAACTACAGATCAGTGAGTCTAACCTCAGTGGTGGGCAAGTTATTGGAATCAACTCTGAGGGACAGGATAAACTGTCAATTAGAAAGGTATGGATTAATCAAGGACAGCATGGGTGTGTTAAGGGCTAATGTGACTGAATTTTTGAGGTAGAAATATGGAGGATTGATGAGGATAGTGGAATTGATAAGGTTTACATAATTTTAGCAAGGCTTTTGATAAGGACCCACATGGCAGACTGGTTAAAAATTAAAGCCCATGGGATCCAGGGAAATATGACAAGCTGGATACAAAATTAGCTTAACGGCAGGAAACAAACAGTGATTGTCAGAACGTTTTGGGTGTTTCCAGTGGGATTCCACAAGGCTCAATACTAGGTACTTTGCTTTTTGTGTCATATATCATTTTTTTGGATATAAGTGTAAGGGGAATGATTGAGAAGTTCGCAGAGGACACAAGAATTGGCCTTCTGAGTGATAGCAAGTTGTAAACTGCAGGAAAATATGGATGGACTGGTCAGGTGTGTGGAAAAGTGGCAAACCAAATTCAACCTAGAGAAATGTGAGGTAATGCACTTGGGGAGGTCAAATAAAGCCAAGGATCACACAATAAATAGGAGAGTTATGAGAGGTGTAGACGAAGTGAGGAGCCATGCAGTGAATATCCACAGATCCCTGAAAGTAGCAAGATGGATCAAAAAGGTGGTTAAGCAAGGTTTGGTTATAACAGCAGGGAGATTATGCTGGAACTATATAAAACATTAGTTAGGCCACAACTTGAGTACTGTGTGCAATTCTAGTCACCTCATTACAGAAAGGATATATTTATCTGGAGAGGGTACAGAGAAGATTTCAGAGGTTGTTGCCAGGACTGGAAAATTGTTGCTAGGATGAAAAATTGGAAAGGTTGGGTTGATCTCCTTGGAACAGAGGAGGTTGAGGAGGGATTTGATTGAAATGTATAAAATTGAGTGATAGAGTGGATGGGAAGAGCCTATTTAGCAGAGAGGTTAGTAACTCAAGGGCATAAATTTCGAGTGATTGGTAGAAGAATTGGAGGAGAGAAAAAATGTTTTCAACCAGAGTGTTGTGGGAATCTGGAATTCACTGCCTGAAAGCAAAATAGAGGCAGAAGGATCTTCTTCACTCAAAGGGTGGTGAATCTCTGGAATTCTCTGCCTGTTGAAGTGGTGGAGGCTACCTCACTAAATATATTTAAGTCATGAGTAGATAGGTTTTTGATAGACAGGGGAATTAAGGGTTATGGGGAGAAAGCGGGAAAGTGGAACTGATCCACTTCAGATCAGCCATGATGTCAAAGGGCTAGATGGCCTACTCCTGCTCCTATTTCTGATGTTCTTATGTAGAAACTATCAGCTCATTTAAAAGGTGTCTGAATATGCGCCCCAAGAGCCAAAGCCTGTACGACCATGAACTGAATGCTGGAAAGTGGGAGTAGGCCGAGTGGCTTCTTTTTCTGCTGGTGCAGACACAATGGGCCAAGTGGGCTCTTTCAGTGCTGTAAATCTTTTATGAGTCAATGAAATTTTCACTGCTGGTAAACTTGTTGCCACTCAGTAGCAATAAGATCCAGCTCTGTGTTAATGAGTCTGTGATATCCACAACTGAAATGTATTACTTACTGTAGCAGTCAAGTCCATTCAAGGATTGGAGGTATTCGGAGCCTAACCAGGCCTGATAGGTTTGATTCTTGATGAACATGAATTCTTTGGTGGAGTCCTGGAACAGCAAGTCTATGCCATCGTATGAAGCAGAATCAAACATCTTAAAGCCAGTGGAAGTAATGCCAAACTTTTTCTGTAAGTAAAAGATTTTTTTCCCCCAAATGAATTGTTTGATGTAATTATCTTTCTTCAGAGTTACATAATTTACTACCATCACAGGAAAGAGGTAAGCTTGTCTGCATGTCAACCAGTGAGATTGAAGAGTTACATTTTTTGTTTTAACACAGGCTGACTTAAAGCTATACAATTGTATTGCTTTGTGTGTGCTATGCAGTTAGTCGTTCATTTTCTTGTGCTGTTAACTCTCAAGGTGAAACACCACTCCCAAACTTGTTTTCTCAGCCTAAATGCAAATAGATCTCACTTGTACTCCACATGGGGATTTACAAATGACAATACGGCACAATCCCTGCCACTGGACTGCCAAACCTGCCTGACCCACTTCTGAAGTGCAGTATTGACTGAATGCGAGTTGTTGCATTGTGTGTATGGTGTTCCAAATACTTGGAGGCACTTCTCCCAATTCTTTCACAAACCGTCACATAAATCAAATGACCCAACTCTTTGGCATGAATTCTTATTGTCTAGATTAATAAAAATTTAAAGTTTGATGCAAAGCCCTAAACCTTTAAGATAAATTGGATTATCCCTGAGGGAAGCCACAGAGAAACAATGAGGTTGAATCCAGGCTCCCAGGAAGCTTTATTTTCACCCCACCCTACAATGGGTCCTGATTCTATGATTCACCATTTCCTCTCAAGTACCAATTCTTTTTGATTCTATTAACCCAGGTAAACTTGCTGCTGTATTTTGAAAAACGCATGAATCTGCTGATATGAATCAGGGCTGGAGTTCTATCACAAGAAGGTTTCAGTTTACTGATATTTTCAGATACATGTTCTTTCTTGCAGCTAAGCTTTCAAGAGTCTTTTTGCTCCACCTTCACCTCTCAGATAGTCCTTTTCTTTTGTCATTTGTATGTGAGACTGTTGAGCCAGTCCTCTCCACAATTCCACACTGAGAACTTGAAACCATAGAATCCTACAGTGCAGAAGGAGGCCATTTGGCCCATCGAGACTGCACCAACAATCCCACCCAGGGCCCAATCCCCATAACCCCATGCATTTACCTTAGCTAGTCACCTTGACACTAATAGGCAATTTAGCATGGCCAATGCAACTAACCTACACATCTTTGGACTGTGGGAGGAAACTGGAACACTTGCGGAATTGAACCCGGGTCCATGGCACTGTGAGGCAGCAGTGCTAACCACTGTGGCACCATGTTCTGATCCAGTTTCATGAACTTTACTAGAAGCTCAATCATTCTTCCTTGTGATCCCGAGCAGGATTTAAATCTCTGGTTTAACTGACAATTCATCCCACATTTCTTAAATGCTTTTGGACTTTAAACTTGTTCATTGACAATCTGGTACCTCCGAGCACAAAGCACCAGAAACTGTCAATGCATTCTGCATTATCCAATTCCTCTGTAATCCAGTCAAAAAAGAAATGTGTTCACTTTCCAAACTAGCTAGTCGAAATCCTTCAAGCCAGATCTTCCTTCCAGGAATATCATGCACAGCAATCGACAAGACACCTCAAGTGTAGGTATAACCAATACATCCCAAGAAAGGCTACAGGAAGTCAATGAGATGTTTCAGGGAATGATATATTTATCTCAGTTTACTATGGATGATGATTACTTGAACCATCTTTCACTTCTAGGAATAGCAATAGGTCTCACGATACCAGGTTAAAGTCCAACAGGTTTATATGGAATCACGAGCTTTCTGATGAAGGGGCAGCACTCCAAAACTTTGTGATTCCAAATAAACCTGTTGGACTTTAACCCGGTGCCTTGAGACTTCTTACTGTGCCCACCCCAGTCCAACACTGGCATCTCCATCTCACGACTTCTAGGAATGGCACTCCTGAAATCCCTCATTACCAGATGGAAACTAGTCCCAAACAGTACAAGAATCTGATAGTTTGGGAAATAAGGCACTGCGAAACACTGTTGGAATTAACAACGTAAATGGGTTTAAGCAATAATTGGATGTGTTTCTGGAATCTGAAGGGATTTAATTTAAGATGATTGGCAAAAGATCCAGAGGCTTCAGAGTATCGAACTTACTTGGGTAACAGGTGATTAGGATTTGGAATCCACTGCCTACACAGTGGTGGAAACAAATAGAATAGTCGCGTTTAAAAGAGAATTGGATAAATGAAGGATAGAAATTATAAGGATATTGCGAGAATGGAACTGAACCGCTGTTCAAAACCAAATGGCCTCCTTCTGTACTGTACTATTCTACAATGAGATGAGTGGAGTTAATTTATGAAAACATTACAGCTTTGTCAGCCAAGGTGCCTTTACTGAAACGCTAATTCTTGTGATATATGTCCAAATCCAAGAATAAGTTTATAATACTAAGGTTTACCGTCTTAACTTAATACAGTAATTAATTCCACAATTTCTGAAGTACTGTATTACTTCTGCACTTTTCATATTCTTTATTCAAAAGGCATTTCAATGAAATAAATAGATTAATTTTCTCTCGTCCATAAATATTTTTCAAAGTTTTTTTCAAAAGGTTCTTTTATAGTTGGCTCTGTCAACAGAAAATCTCCGTACCTGAGCAGCATCTAGAGCATTGAAGATAGCTGTGCCATCCGTATCTGGTCTGACTACAATTGCACGGGCAGGCACTCTGGCAAGGTGGCATGTCTTCCAATCTGTTACTTCAGCACGGCTTCCATTACGGCACAGAAGCTGATAGTCGCTTGAATGAAGGTCTTTTGCCCATACCGTGGAATTATTTCCTGTAAAACAGTTTATTGACGTCTTCGGACAAATCAGACTATTTTGCTAATCTACATAATTCATATTTCTCAAGTACCAATGCAGTTATAATTTACAGCAGCCAAGTAAAAATTGCAGCTGCGATTGTTACGTTTTCAGAGTCTGTGATACAAAAAGCGACAGCTTATCAGCGCTGCCTCACTCAGTATTTACTTCATCAAACTTTGGGGCAATGCCTAGCATTCATAGACACTATATGCCTCACATTGGCTCAACTGGGGACATGGCGAATGTATCCGAATCTGGAGCAAGCAAACGCGATTGACTTGAGCTCAAGTGTTACACCACTTGAGCTGAGAGATTACATCAGTCTCAAATCTGTTGTTAAAAAGCAAAATCAAGCATTTCACTGGCATGGGGAACAAAACACAGTCAGGAGTGGGGGGAAGGAAGAGGAAGAACAAGTAACCCTTGAACAAACTCACAGCTGTCATAGTAACACAATTACAAACAGTCATTCTCTAGTACCACAGAGTGCCATGCCTCTCAGCCAGGCACTGCTCCAGTGTTCTTGTTTAAGTTACACAAGGGCTTATATCATCTCTGCCATATATCAGATCTGCAGGCTGTGCTAACGTAGATTCTGAATGTGTTAGCTAACTGCTTTTCTTTCAAGAACTCTACAAGCAGGTGCAACCCAGATAGTCCTTCACTGAGAGTAACAAGTGTTAGAAACAATTGCAGATAAGGAACCCAGATAATTAAAATGGGACTAGCATAATGGTTTTGATGCAGACTTATAAAGCAAAGTACTCCAATGATAACTGCATCAGGACATGAACATCCCATGATTTGTCCTTACTCTACAAGATTGCTTGTGCTTAGGGAACTAATAATCATACCTTTCCTGGCATCCAACCATCGAACACAGAATTTGCTCTTTGCTCTCTAAACATGAATTTTAGCCTAGTGAGACTGATAATCTCTCTGTCTCTCCTTTTATGTAAGATACAAAATTTGATCACATGAAAAGCCTGACCATGTGATGATGTCTGTAACTGTTATTTAATTGACCTTTTTGTAGATTGGGTTCCTGTGATTGAGTCTGGTTTGTGGTTTTGTGCCAACTGCAGTTGTGTCCAAAGTCACAACAAACCAGGAGGCCATCAGTGAGCAGGCAAAGAGGTGAAACCCAGAGTGGAGAAGAGGGAAAACCAAAGATGGAGGGGGTCATTCAGAAAGGGAAAACCAGAGATGAGTGAAACATGGGATTCACCAGTAATTAATAATAGTTCACAGAAATTGTGCCGATAATTTAGACTGAAAGGACTCAAATTTCCCTTGGAATCAGCACTAACATAATAGATTACTAAAAATGTTTGTAGTAGGTGTAATGCTCCAATATTCTATCTAAATCGAGAACACACAAGAAATAAAAACAGCAGTTGGCCACCAGGCCCTTCAAGCCTGCCCCACCGCTCAATACCATCATGGCTAATCTATGTCACCCTCAGTGCTTTGCTGTGCCTTTTCCCCATAGCCCTTTATGATTCCTTGATTTATTAAGAGCACAAGAAATACTAAATTGGAATCCTATGCTCCACTGATATTCATCAGAAACTCCCTGCATTGCATAAAGTGCATTCAGGCTCCCTAGTGGAGAACACTTTTAACAGGCCTGATTTCTCTTGCTATCCATGGTTTGGATTCAGTTTGTGCTTGGAAGTAGTGGAAGCTTCAATTAAAGCTGATTTGTACATAGGCTTCACTCCCCAAAACGGTGCCAGCACAAAGGAATCCAAACCACAGGGCTGTGTGTTTGATGTTTGGGAGAGCACACAGAGGGCCCACTGTCCTAAATCACATTCCACGTGTAAGACAATCAGTGAGAAAGACCGTGGGATTTTTTTTCTAACCACCAGTGCCACAATTAGCAAAGGGAAGACAACTAAACCAATCCAGTTTGCATATCATAATATGGCAATATTCCTTTAACAGATCAAACATAAATGGGACAGGATATAGAAAGTTACACTGTTACTCACCATCTGTATTCTCTAGTACAGTCGAATGTTTAACAAAAGCAACATCACCCGCTTGTTTAGCTAGGCACCTGAAATGAAAGAGGGGTATGTTTAAATAGCCAGGTACAGGTAAAATTACAGGTTGATTGTAAGATGTCAAAGCAGTGCCAAATGACACAGTTGTATGTTGTTATTCCCCCAGCTCCCCCACCCTTTGATCTCCAATCCTAAACAGCAAAGCCAAACCATCCATGAAATGTAACAATCAGCATCCAGGACAAAACACGATGTGAACGTTTTTTTGCCAAATTGAGATCAAATATCCAAGAACTTGTGTGCTATGTGTTTACGTTAAATAACTTTTTCCATCAGTGCCATTTACTGTCAATTACACAACTGTAACTTGTGGACTAAGGAGCGGCATTCGACGCATATACAATCCCAGTGGGAGGGGGTGAGGGGAGAAAAGTATGCACTTCGAAAACTCATGTACCCTTGGGTGCACTGAAGCAGAGAGCTTCAATCTCCACCTCTCTGTTGAGTTCCTGACCTCAGCCTCATTATTATGAAGAGAACCAGTAGTTCATAGAATCATTATCGAACCACCAAGAAAATCATTAAAGAGAAGTACTGGCAAAGCTGACACCAGATCATCCAGAGGTTCATTGATGCTTGTATGATCCCTGGGAAAAATAAAGGCATTTTAACCAACTTTTATCCAGGCTAGGTTTGTCAATGATGTATTTGGGAAATCACTTCAAAATATTTATGCCGTGTCTCATGTTTTGACGGTCTGACAAATCACAACACTCAATATTACTCAACCAGCTAAAGTATCTCACAGGTCAGCAGCATGGGTATTCCATGTAACGGAACACAAGTGTGTATAGAACAGGAAAATATAATGGCTGCTAAAGGTCCTCTGAGGTATCCAAGAAGAAAGCCAGTTTTACTCGCCATTTTGGTAAATGGAGTTGAAGCGCACATTTGGGTCAGCTGCCGGGAGGATCACCTAAATCTGATTACCATTTAAACTGCCTGCTGCTGTTGTCAAGTTCTTGACTGAACAGTAACCAGCTACTTGGGAACTAACAAGACACTGATTTCAAGCACTACTTAAAGGGATACTCACCACTTCATGTTTACTTGCTGTGTAAAGGACCTCAGGAGCATATCTAGAATACTTTGTGAAGACTTCACCAGCACTCTAAGAATATTTATTCTGTTAATTTCATAGGATTTTCTAAAATGATTGAATGCTGTCCTACTCCATTTTATAGGATCACCGTGATGCTTGGTCATCAGCATCTGGCTATGGGGCCCCCCCCTGCGTCCACAGCAGGGATAGAAGGAGGACACAAAGCCAGGCAGAGCAGTATCAGCTGCTACTGCAGAGGAGAAAAGGAAGGTGAGATGACATCCTTTCTCTCCACACTGAGAGGACGTCCTTTCTTCTCTGGATGGCCTCTCACCATAAGAAGTCTCACAACATCAGGTTAAAGTCCAACAGGATTATTTGGGCAGCAGAAGCTTTTGGAGTCTCACTCCTTCATCAAGTGAGTGAAGGCTTGTGTTCACAAACAGGGCATATACAGACACAAACTCAATTTACAAGATAATGGTTGGAATACAATTCTTTACAGGTAATCAAGTCTTAAAGGTACAGACAATGTGAGTGGAGAGAGGGCCAAGCACAAGTTAAAGAGATGTGTATTGTCTCCAGGACAGTTAGTGAGATTTTGCAAGCACAGGCAAGTCGTGTGGGTTACAGATAGTGTGACATGATCCAAGATCCTGGTTGAGGCCATCCTCATGTGTGCAGAACTTGGCTATCAGTTTCTGCTCAGCAATTCTGTGTTGTTGTGTGTCACGAAGGCTGCCTTGGAGAATGCTTACCTGAAGATCAGAGGCTGAATGCCCATGACTGCTGAAGTGTGAACTGGAAGAGAACACTCCTGCCTGGTGACTGTTGAGCAGTGTTCATTCATCCATTGTGGTAGCATCTGTACGGTCTCTCCAATGTACCATGCCTCAGGACATCCTTTGGATGGAAGCTGGAGAAGTGGAGCATTGTGAGGTTATCCATGGGCTTGCAGTACTGTGAAGTGCAGTGTATCAGGGAGACAATGTTGGCCGAGTCGCAAGAGTATGTACAGTGTACGTGGTGAATAGTGCTCTCAAGTGAAATGATGGCATCCATGTCAATGATCCGGCAGAGATTGCTGTGGCAGGGTTGTGGATAATGGTCTGTTTGAGCTTGTGCGGTTGTCTGAAGGCAAGAAGTGGGAGTGTGAGGATGGCCTGGGCGAGATGTTCGTCTTCATCGATGACACGTTGAAGGCTCAGGTGAAGCTGTTGGAGCTTCTCTGGTCTGGGCAAGTACTGGACGACGAAGGGTACACTGTCCGCTATGTCCCATGTTTGTCTTCTGAGGAGGTTGGTGCGGTTTTTCGCTGTGGCATGTTGGAACTGTTGATCAATGAGTATGCCAATATCTTTATGCACAGGTTCGAACAAGACCTCTTCGCTACACAGTACCTCCAACCGAAGCTATACACTAAATACATCGATGACACTTTCTTCCTTTGGACTTATGGTGAACAATCATTGAAACAACTATATGATGACATCAACAAGTTCCATCCTACCATCAGATTCATCATGGACTACTCTCCGGTTGGTTGCATTCTTGGTCGCACACATCTCCATCAAGGACAGTCACCTCAGCACTTCACTGTACTGAAAGCCCACAGATAACCTCACAATGCTCCACTTCTCCAGCTTCCACTCTAAACAGTTTAAAGAAGCCATCCCCTATGGACAACCCCTCCATATACACAGGATCTGCTCAGATGAGGAGGATTGCAACAGACACCTACAGACGTTGAAAGATACCCTTATAAGAAGAAAATATGGCGCTCAACTCATTGATCAACAGTTTCAACGTGCCACAGTAAAAAGTGCGCCGACCTCCTCAAAAGACAAACATTGGACACAGCAGATACAGTACTTCCCTGCAGCAGAGAAGCTATGACATCTTCTCTGGAGCCTTCAAACAGACCATTGTCTGCAGCAAACTATCCAGCCTTCAGGAGAACAGTGACCACAACACCACACAACCCTGGCACAGCAACCTCTGCAAGACGTGCCAGATCATTGACATGGATGTCACCATCTCACGTGAGAATACCATCCACCAGGTACATGGTACATACTCTTGCGACTCGGCTAACGTCTACCTGATATGCTGCAGGAAGGGATGTCCTGATGTATGGTATGTTGCAGAGACCATGCAGATGTTACCACATGAGATGAATGAACACTACTTGACAATCACTGGGCAGGAGTGTTCCCTTCCAGTCGGGGAGCACTTCAGCAGTCACTGGCATTCAGCCTCTAATCTTCGGGTAAGTATTCTCCAAGGCGGCCTTTATGACACACGACAACACAGATTCACTGAGTAGAAACTGATAATCAAGTTCCTCACACATGAGGATGGCCTCAATTGGGATCTTGGGTTCATGTCACACTATCAGTAACCCCCACGGTTTGCCTGGGCTTGCAAAATCTCACTAACTGTCCTGGCTGGAGACACTACACACCTCTTTAACCTGTGCTTAATTCCCTTTCCACTCACTTTACGACTTGACTATCTGTAAAGACTCGCATTCCAACTAGGATCTTGTAAATTGAGTTTGTGTCTGTATATACCCTGTTTGTGAACACAAGTCCTCGCTCATCCGATGAAAGAGCGAGACTCCGAAAGCTTATGCTGCCAAATAAACCTGTTGGATTTTAACCTGGTGCTGTGAGACTTCTTACTATGCTTACCCCAGTCCAAAACAGGCATCTCCACATCATGGCCTCTCACAACCATGTCACATCCAATAATCTGTTAGCACTGTTCCTTTAAACCATCTTGCAGACTGCTAATGTGCACTAGCCAGCGCACTCTGCACCTTTAACGGAAGTATATGGGAGGAGTCCATGTGTGTGCTATGAAAATTGCATCTAATTAGCACTTGAGTGCTCAACCTTCAGGTTTCTGGTTTAGCACCTGCAGTCAAATTCAAATGATGGTAATCAGTGATTAGGACCAAAACTACATGCTAAACCATTTTCAGAAGCCTTGATTTATTATCACAGCACTCACTCACTGCCTGTTTTCACCCTCGGGTACTTCTAGGTACTTCTCATTCCACAACATAAAACATTTTGTAATCCCACATTACTGTTTCTCATGTTCAGAGAATAATGAATGCAAATTTCTTGTTGTAGTAAGTTCCAATAACTGAGCTACAGTCATTAAACCAAAGGTTTATTATATATTTATGTTTTTTTTTGTTAGTGTCACAAGCAGGCTCACATTAACACTACAATGAAGTTACTGTGAAAATCCTCCAGTTACCACATTCAGGCATCAGTTCGGATACACTGAGGGAGAATTTAGCGTGGCCAATGCACATAACCAGCACATTTTTCAGACTGTGGGAGGAACCCGGAGGAAACCCACACAGAATAGAGGGATACGGTCCCCAGAAGGGTAGGTAGTTTTAGTTCAGTCAGGCAGTATGGTTGGTGCAGGCTTAGAGGGCCAAAGGACCTGTACGGCACCTGTTGCTATAATTTTCTTTGTTCAGATGAGGGGAGAACATGCAGACTCCGCACAGACAGTGACCCATGCTGGAAATTGAACCTGGGTCCCTGATGTGAGGCAGCAAAGCGAATCACTGTGCCACCATGCTGCTATTTATCAAGACTTTTTTTGCCATCATCATTCCACGACAGTTTTGTGGTGCGCTACAGAGAAGGCTCTGAAACTGGGAACTTGCAGCTGTAAGAATTGGGACTACACCCATTAGGCCAGTAAAAGGGATCATTCCTGTGATCTTTATATTATGTAAAGTGCTTTAAATGGTTGTGAAACTATTTGTTACAATTTACAATAAAAGGACAGATGTTGAAATGTTATACCTGAATGCCCCACTGTCGCTATAATATCTCTCTCCAGCATTGTCTGCACATTTATTTTCACTTTTTTCATCACCGATACACAACTGGCAAAGGCTTGATGGAAAATTTATATGTTGTGCTCCAGGGATGCAACTTTGACTGAAAAACTCACTCACAGCTAGAAAGAAGCAAAATAAATAATTAAGCAGTAGCAATTAGACTTGTAAGGGCATCTTGTTGATAGTTCACCTTAAATCAGAAGCTTCTGTCATTAATTAAAATTGGATTCAGAATTCATTTGCACAAACTTCAGTTTGGATTACTGAATAAAGTTGTGACACAAAGACTTAAAGAAAATTCCAGGGAATCTTAACTGTTATCACAAGGTGGGACATAAACAGTAGTAAAGTAGTTTCCAATTTATACTCTGCCTGATGTCTCTTTTAACCTTAGTCCCTAATTTATAGAGGATCAATGTCAAGTTCCTGGATGCATTACAATTGTTTTATTACTCATTCGGGGGACCTGCATGTCATTGACTAGCCAGCATTTATTGCCCATCCCTAGTTGCCCTGGAGGGCAGTTGAGAGTGAACCACATTGTTGTGGCTCTGGAGTCACATGTAGGCCAGATCAGGTAAGGATGGCAGATTTCCTTCCCTAAAGGACATGAATGGACCAGATGGGTTTTTCCGACAATTGACAGTGGTTTCACGGCCATCAGTGGATTCTTAATCCATCAATTTAAATTCCACCATCTGCCATGGCGGGATTCATACCCGGGTCCTCAGAACATTAGCTGAGTTTCTGGATTAATAGTTTGGCGATAATCCCACTAGGCCATCACCTCCCCTCTGCCCAGCTTTACACTCAAAAAAGCTTTTGATTACCGACTGTCCAAATAAAATGGGGGTCCTTAAAAGGTCTGTTGTTTTGTGGTTCTTCTCAGCTGTCTGCAATTTTCCATCCACTCAGCTGAAAGGCTACAGTAGCAGAGTGGTTATCTTACTGGACCACTGGCCCAAAACTAATAATCTAGGGATGATGAGTTTAAATCCAGCTTGAAAATTGGATTTTGGTTTTTAAAATAATTGCTATCAATAAAAGTGATAGTGAAGCTGTCAGATTTTTTTAAAACCTAGCTGGTTCATTGATGTATGTATAAAGTTGTCCCAGCCTAAATGAGGTTGCAGTCCCACACCAATGTGGGATTGAACCCCCTTCTGTAGCAGCCCAATAAGCCACTTAGTTGCATCACTAAGATGAGAAACAAATAGCATCCTTAACAACAGTGCTCATGTCCTGAGAGCGAATATTTTAAAATGAATCAGGTGGCTCGTGTCAAAATAGAATAACCTGGATGTGTTCATAGGAGTGGTTCTAAACAGTAAGATCTGTAAATTGTACAATCTTTAACTTCTTCCCAATCTGATGTAAGATTATTGACCTGAAATGCTAATCCTGAGCATGTTCTATTTTAAGTCTTGCAGCAGTAATTTGAGATCATGTTTGAAGCTTTTCTCTTGCTATTGTTATTTTGTTTCTTTCCACCTTTTTGGTCAAGGGGCTGTGTGTTTTGGGACTATCATATTTTTGGTATATTCACCATGCCAGGATAGTGATTTTTTCCCCTGGGGCTCCCCACCTGTCCTTATGTTTGTCAAAGGAAAAAGAGGAGCGATGCCAAGCCTGTCAGCTTGCTTCAGAGGCAAACTGTGCTGACTCACTGCTAACCTCATACCCAGTTTAGGGTCTAGCGACCTGACAGTGAATGTTCAGAACTGGCTCCTCAGCAAAAAAAAAAGATTTGTATCATCTGTACAAGTAAGGAGCCTTACAGTTAACATGCATTATGAAGCCAACACTGACTGTGGCTGTGCTCTCAGTTGCATCTTCTGTTATTCTCTGTCATGTCTAAGGCATGTTGAAATGTTTTCCTATGGTGGACGTGCCCTAAAGTGACAAAGAGGATCTCTCTTGTTTCTACTACATCATTGCCAGACATCAAATAGGAATTTCATGTACTTTATCACACTATGGTTTCGCCAGAGACTGTTTCCTACCTTCACATTTGTCACAAAAACTACTGGATACTTTGTTGAAACATATCCAGTTGAAAAATATGAGCAGCTTTTCCAAATGCTGTGAACATTTTTTGCTCCATATGTGGCCCTGTACCTTTAAAGATTCTTTTAAATCTAATCATCAGCTCTTGTAAGTAATCGGTTCTGGGTCCACTGTTATTTGTCATTTATATTAATGATATGGATGAGAATTTAGTAGGCACGGTTAGTAAGTTGGCAGATGACACCAAGATTGGTGGCATAGAGGACAGTGAAGAAGGTTATCTTGGATTACAACGGGATCTTGATCAATTGGGCCAGTGGGCTGATGAATGGCAGATGGAGTTTAATTTAGATAAATGCGAGGTGATGGATTTTTGTAGATTGAATCGGGGCAGGACTTACTTAGTTAATGGTAGGGGGTTGGGGAGAGTTCCAGAAAAAAGAGATCTAGAGGTACAGGTTCATAGCTTCTTGAAAGTGGAGTCACGAGTGGACAGAGTGGTAAAGAAAGCATTCAGCATGCTTGGTTTCATTGGTCAGAACATTGAATACAGGAGTTGGGATGTCTGGTTGAAGTTGTACAAGACATTGGAACACTGTGTACAATTCTGGTTACCCTATTGTAGGAAGGATATTATTAACTAGAAAGAGTGCAGAAAAGATTTACTAGGATGCTACCAAGACTTCATGGTTTGAGTTACAAGGAGAGGCTGGATAGACTGGGACTTTTTTCTCTGGAGCATCGGATGATCTTATACAGGTCTACAAAATAATGAGGGACATAGTTCGGCGAGATAGTCAATATCTTTTTCCAAAGGTAGAGGAGTCTTAAACTAGAGGGCATAGGTTTAAGGTGAGAGAGGAGAGATGCAAAGGGTCCAGAGGGGAAATTTTTTCGCACAGAGAATGGTGAGTGTCTGGAACAACCTGCCAGAGGTAGTAGCAGAAATGATTACAATTTTTTCTTTTAAAAAGCATTTAGACAGTTACATGGGTAAGATGGGTATAGAGGAATATGGGCCAAATGCGGGCAATTGGGACTAGCTTAAGGGTTTAAAAGAAAGGGCAGCATGGATACATTGGGCCGAAGGGCCTGTTTCCATGCTGTAAACCTCTGACTTTAATCTTTAAGGACTGTTTACATGTAAGTTCCCGATCTGCTTTGTGATGAGCTCCTAAGGTAAGGCTCGATCTGGGCCAAGAACTCACCTATGTTGTAAGACAGAAGTCACAGCTGCGAAATCAGACAATGACAGTACGCTCACATCCCAATTAATGACCAGAGGCCTAATCATCTACTTTATGTGTTACCTTTCTCAGTGATTGATCAGTATCAAAAATGATAGAGAAATTCTTCTTTACCCCAATGACGTAAAGGCTACTGAAGCCAAGTCCTAAGACTTTTTATGAATAGCGTTTCCTATATTAAAATAAATCATCATGTTATATAAGAGGATTTTTCATATCTGAAGTTTTGGATCTCCTCCAAAGCCGTGCAATATTTACAAGGAATTCAGAAGTGTGATGAAATTCTCTCCAGTAGCCTAGATGAGGGCAGCTCCAATCACACTCAAGAAGCTCAACACTATCCAGAATAAAACAGCCCGCAATGGTTAAATGATTGTGCCTAAAGTGGAAACTGTGAGAAAATGTAATTGTAGGAAATTGGACACAATGGAATAGATGATAACAGAAATAAGAGAGGCAGAGAAAATTACACAAAAGATTGACAGAAAGATAAACAGATGAGACAGGAAGCAAGACACAAATAGAATGAAGGCGGCAGACTGACAGAGACAGAAAGTGACGGATGAGAGACAGAAATAGCAACAAATGGTTATAGAGTAGTTGATTAGGGAGAGAGAGAGATAGACGCAGCAAAAAAGACAGAAACAGACAGAAAATACAATCCGCAGACATGGCTGTTAAGAATCAATTACTTCAACTCTACCTTGTGGAATGTTACAACCCATTACGGGCATCTTCCCTGTGTTAATCAGATAGCCAATAGGCGCACTCCATCCTGCTGCCTCCTCATATCCAGTGTGGCAGGATTTTAATGCTTTCAGATTGTTGATAGTGATTGAAGAGTTTGATTTTTTGACAACAGCCACTGCATAATAAAGGGTTCCAGCTTCTAAAGAAGCAAGAAAGAAACAGAAATTGTAATAGCGCCAAAATTAGTCAAAATAAATCAAACAGACCAGTTGAATGTGTCAGAATTTCAACAGTACCACTCAATGCCACACCAAACATTGTTTCTACCCATAGAACTGTTAGGAGATCGCAAACATACTTTAAAAAAATTGCTTCTCAGCCTTTTGGCTAAGGGCAAGTGTAGTATCGACATGCTGTGCTTGGTTGAAGTTATACTGGTTACATTTTAGCTTCATTTGAAGCAATTTTTAAAAGTGGCATCTTGGCCTTTTGGCTAAGATGCAAATGAGATGAAGCCTTGGAGGAGGAGCTATACCTACTCCAATCAGCTTGGATCATGTAGATCAAGCCCAAGACAGGAGGTGAGAGCCCTGTTTTGTCAGCTTGGATCGGGAACGTCCCAACTTGTTGAGACTCTGAATTGGACTTGATTTGATTGAATTGGAATAAAAACAAGAAAAAAAACCTTCAGTCTCCATCCCTCTTCCACCCAATATATAAACGACTTATAAACTAACGCAATTCCCTTTGCAGATTCTCCTACAGCTCTCAAGACTTTTTTTGCACAAAAGGAGAAAAAGATGGAGGAGCGTTTTTGCTTCTGATCTTTAAGTTATTCCAAATAGTCAGCTGGCCACTTCAAGTTTTAAAACAGGAGGGTGGGGACAGGCAACCAAACCATCACAGGGAGGCAGGTTGCCCATTCAAGTATTTGAATTAATCCCAGACATCAAGAAACCCATCAGCTAAAGGGAGGTGAAGACTGCTTGTGGGCCAGCAGGGATTGACGTACCTGTTAGACCACTTGAGAGGGAAAATGGGAATCAACTTTGTTGGTATGGGGTTGAGTCACGGTTGGAGCAGAGTTAAAGCCAGCAAGGTTCCTTACGTGAAGGACATTAGGGAACCAGCCGTAATATTTATGGTGACCTACAGATTCACAATCACTGTTACTGATTTCCAGATTTACTGCCATGGTGGGGTTTGAACTCAGGTTTGCTGGATTATAAACCCACACTGCCAGACTGTTAATCCTATAACATGGCCCTGGGTGGCCAGCACATTTCATTACAGCCTTACTCCAAATATAGACAGAAGTGCTGAACTCAAGAGGCGAGGTGAAAGTCGCAACTCTTGACATCAAGGTAGCATTTAACTGGGTGTGGTATCAAGGAGTCCCAGCAAAACAGGAGTCAATAGGAATTATTGGAGTCATAATAGCCATTATTAATGGTAATAATCGCTGGGTCTCTATGTGCTGTACCTTGCTCAGAAGTCTCACCAACGACAGGCTTTAGCTTATGCTCCTTTGCCGCCTGATAGAGAGCCCCAGCATCCAATGACACTGCATCTGCTTCTTTGTTCTGATAAATGAAAGTGACTAGTTAATTAATTCATTTTGAAGACACAGTTTTAATATTTTCAACAGCAACACTGTGTAATAAAAGAAGAGTTAGTATTCATAAAGCACTTTTCAGAACATCCCAAAGCACTTTTAAGTGTATTCACTATTGTAATATAGAATGCACATCAGCCAAACTGCCCACAGCAAGGTCGCACAGTGATATGTGATTTCAGACAATAGTTGAGAGATATACATTGGCTAGGATCTTCTTCAGAATAGTGCTGTGAAATATACACCCATTCTAAAAGACGGGCCTCATTCTAACATTTAATTGTGCATCACAATCACCTGGCCTGAACTCAGTGGCCAATCAATTTAGCTCCTAATAATTCTAGCAAGCAAGAAGATAAAGTCCTTCAATTTTTAGTGATCTGGTCTCAAATCCACCCCAGATTCATGAAAATAAAAGTATTTTTTGGTTAGCTGTGGGGCTGCTGTGTGAAAAGCATGTAGCCAATTTTGACGTAATCCCTTAAAGTTACAAAACTGAATATAATTTTGTAATGACTGGCACTAAACCAGCAATCTTATTCAGAGTGCCCAAAAAATAGCAAGCGTAAGAAATTGAAACAAATATCATATTGCAGTACAGCTTATTTGAGAGTGCAGTCAAGGGACATTGTTAGGGCAGCAAATTATCTTTAGGAAAGATGGTGTCATAATGGTAATGTCACTGGGCTAGTAATCTGGAAGACCAGGCTAGTGTCTGGGGGATAAAAACAAATTACTGCAGATGCTGGAATCTGGAACAAAAACAGAAAATGCTGGAAAACCTCGGCAGGTCTGACAGCATCTGTGGAGAGAGGACAGAGCTTCAGAATCGTCCAGGCTTGAAACATTGTGTAATATTCTGGGGATAGCAGCTATTAGAATTTAAATTCAATTAAAATTCTGGAATTGAAAGCTAGTCTCAGTAATAGTGGCCATGAGACTATCAAATTTTGTAAAAACCCATCTGGTTCACTGATGTTCTTTAGGGAGGGAAACCTGCCATCCTTACGCGGTCTGGCCTACACGTGACTCCAGATCCACAGCAACATGGTTGATTCTTAACTGCCCTAAGAAATGGCTTAGCAAGCTTCTCTATTCACAGGCAATTATGGATAGGTAACAATGCAGGCCTTGCCAGCGATGCCCACATCCCATGAAAGAATTAATTTTAAAAATAGTAGAAGAAGCTTTGATCTGTATCTTGCCATATGTTTTGTGATCGGACTATGATACTGATGGACAAAAGAAATGTTTCAATCAAATTAATGTTCCTTATTTAAATAAGCATTTTTTTTAAAAACATCGCATTCATGGCCCCAATGACTAGTTGCTCATTTGCCCCATCATGTCCGTCCTATCTCTCTGCGAGAGCAATTGATAGTCCCACTCCCACATCCTTTCATTGTAACCCTTCAATGTTTTATCTTCAGGTGCTTACCGAATTCTCTTTCAAAAGCTGCAACTGAATCTGCCACTACCTCTGTCCCAAACAGTGCATTCTAGATTCCAACCACTCACTGCTTAAAAAGTTATATGGCATGTTTCCTTTGCTTCTTTTGCCAAATCACCTTAAATTTGTGTGCTTTGATTCTTAGCCCCTCTGCCAAAAGGAACAGTTTTCTCTCTATCTACTCTGTCTAGACCTCTCATGATTTTGAATGCTCTTATCAGATTTCTTCACAATCCTCTATTCTTTCAGGAAAACAGATCCATTTGGTCCAATTGTAACTTAAGTCACTCATCCCTGTAAACCTGTCTGCACCCTCTGCAAAGTCTTCATATCTTTCTTAAAGTGCAGTGCCCAGAATCGGACACAATATTCCAACTAATGCCAAAATAGGGTTTTATAAAAATTCAGTACAATTGTCCTGCTCTTGTACTTTAAGCACCTATTTATTAAGCTCAGAATTCCACATCAATTTAACTACTCTCTCAACTTGCCTGCTATTTTCAATGATTTATGCACATATTTATAGCCCCCAGGTTTCTGTGTTCCTGCAGCCCCTTTAGAAATGAACCTTCATCTTCCTACCAAAACGTATCACTTCACACTTACCTACATTAAGTTCAATCAGCCACATGTTCACCCATTCCACCAGCCTATCTATATCCTCTTGAGGTCAATCCCGATCCTATTCAGTTCAAAACACATTCAAGTTTTGTGTGATCTGCAAACATAAATTGTGCCCTAAACACCCAAGAATGCATCATTGATAAAAATCAAGAAAAGCATTGGTTCTCATACTGACTTCTGGAAACCTCACAGTATACCTACCTCCAGTCCAAGAAACAACAATTCACCATTCTCTGTTCCCTATCACTCAGCCAACTTCATTTTCATATTATCACTATCCCTTTTTATTCTCTGGATTTCAACATTGCTGACAAGCCCATTGTGTGCCACTTTATCAAACACCATTTCCACCTCCGCACTACATTACCCTTCTCAACCCTCTCTGTGATCTCATCAAAAAAGCTCGAACAAGTTAGTTAATCACAAATTTTCCTCTTCCATGCTGGCTCTCCCTAATTAATTCACATTTTAAATTAAGTCAACTGATTACAATTACACAATTAACTGATTTTAGACTACCAGACTAAAGCAGTCAGTTTTGTAAGGAGGAGGACCTCCTCGTGAACCTGCTCCTGGGCCTGGCAAAGCTTGCCATCTACAGAGCAAGGCAGCAGCGACTGAGAATGTCATTTGACCCAACTGTCTGCCCCTCTACCGTGGCTATATTCATGGCCAGGTATCCCTGGAGAGGGAGCATGTGATGACCGAGGGTACAGTTAAAACCTTCCGTGCCCGCTGGGCACCACAGGGACTGGGGTGCACTACTGACCCCTTTAATCACATTTTGATTTGATGTTTTAAACTTTCTTTCCACTTTGTCTTTTGTTCCCTTCCTTTTTGGGAGCTGCCCCTTTTAATTTGCCCCTGAGTTAATTTGAGTTGGTTTACTTGGTTAGCCAAAAAGATTAGCAGAGAGTTTTGTGTGTAGTGCTGATGAATTAAACAGTTGGACCAAAAATGGTCCCTTCCTGTGCATGTGTGTGTATGTGTGTGTGTGGTGTGTGTCTGTGTGTGACTCAAGTGACCACTGTTTAGTTGGGTTGAGGGTTGTCTGACTAACATAGAAATTATGAGCTGTAGGGCAAGCTGTTTATTACAGCAAGCAACCTTTTCATGTTTTTTCTCTGGTTCATGGCTTCTGCTGACTTGTCTGTTGTATTGCGAAAGTCTTTGTGGTTAGCTATTTGAATAATGTGGTTAGCTGGAGAATCCGTGTCATCCTGTTTTTTTTCCCCACCAGGTGCCTGCGAAAGGAATGATCAGTAAGCTGTATTTCTTTGACGCAGATTTTGCAACAACAAAGAGGCTTCAACTCTGGTTTTTTTTTGTTTCTTTCCTGTTGGAGATAGCTGGGGGACATCTATAGTGGAAAATAAATAACTATGCTCAGTCGTACAAACATCTAGAGAGAACTTGAAATCCCCCAGTACTGGGTGAGGTGGGATGTAAAACAAAATCAATCAGCTCACGTCCAGTTTGTTTTTAATAGAGCTGGGTTGGGAGGAGGGGGTGGAGCAAGCAATGAATGTGCTCTGAGGAGGTGGGTAGCTCATTTAAATGTTTCACCAAGGCTGAATTGCCTCAGGTTTTATTTTTAACCAAATTGGCTGGGTTTTCTAAGTCTCACCAATCCTGGCAACCAAAGAGAGGCGACTGCTCTCTGGAAGAGATGAGTGTCCTTCAAGCCCTGTATGTGAGCCAGGAGCAGAAGACCTAGCTCCCCGAGCTACCCTGCTTCCCTTCCCACAATCATAACATCCCATCGTGTGACTGACTCCCTGGAAATTGGAGGGCCCCCCCACCACACCCCCAAACCCCCTTTCTCCTCCCCCACCCCCCCTCTCCTCCCACCAGCCCCTCCCCCCTACCACTCCCCTTCCTCCCCTCCACTCCCCCTCCCCCCCCCCATCTATGTCCTATCCACTTCCCAGGATCAGCAATTACCCCAAACCTACAGGCTATACTGTATCTACATTGTAGGTTATTTAGTCTCTTGCGTCTGTTCTGCCATTCAATTGAATCATGCCGATCTTCAATCTAAATGTATCTACATACATTTGGCCCACATTCCTTAGTTCTTTGGTTAACCTGCATGTTTCAATCTCTAGTTTGTAACTGATCGTGCATCAATTTCCGTTTGCAAAATCAATTCCAAATTCCTATCACAATGTGGCTCCTAACTGCACTCCTGCATGGTCAGTTCGAACGTTTAGACCATGCCTTCCCAGTACCAGATTCCTCAACCAGATAAAATAGTTTCTCAAAATGATCTGTTCCTCTTAATTCCTAGAGAGCTACCGTTTCAAAATTGGCCTCAGGCTTTACTGTCCTCTATTCTTCTGAATAGGTTCCTTCTATGGTTTTAATGTTCCGAATTGTAGAGCTGAACTTTCTAAACCTCCTGAAGACAGGATTGGAGGCAAGAAAATAAGGACAAGCCATATGTTGGGTTGGTTGCTGCCATGGGACAGGCATATCATCTGTTCTTGGGTGGGGGTTGGGGGGAGGCGGGGGTCAGCTGAGTGTATTTGTTGAGGTTCCAAATTTGGAGGGCTTTGTGGCCAGCAGAGCAGGCCGTGTTATGTGAGGAGACTTTAAGCACAGCAGGCCTCCATGTAGCAGATCATCAGACCCGGAGATTCCATGTCACACCTGCAGACGGCGAGCATGAAAAGTCACAAGTCTGGCTGCGCCGATGTGGGGATTTCCTCTCCACTGCTAGTCTCGGTTTTGTTTATTCATTTATTGCCGTTCAGCCCCGCCTCCATGTTGAAGCACTTTCATGGTCTACAAACTGCCTCAGCTCTGCTCAACTTTCCATGGTGCTGCCAAGGCTCCAGAGCTGCCAACTCTCTGACTGGGCCTGCAGCACAGACAGTCCGGCTGCCGTCCATAACAGGGTGGCAAACTCAGTAGTAACTTATTAGGAGAACACCTTTTGGAAAATACTGAGCCAGTCTCACTACAGGCAAACGGAAGTTTGGGAGTCCCATGTGATCTCAATGTCAGAGTCTGGAAACCGTCAGCAAATCCTACCCAGAGATTCTAGGGATCCAGAGACACCTTTAATCAGGATGTAGAGATGCCAGCATTGGACTGGAATAAGCACAGTGAGAAATCTCACAACACCAGATTAAAGTTCAATAGGTTTATTTGGAATCATGAGCTTTTATAGTGCTGCTCCTTCATCACTCATCTGAAACTTCTTACTATCTTTAATCAGAGCACTCGCTATTTTAGATATAAATATTGAAATGCCTTGTTACCTTTTGAACTAAAAGTGTGCACATTTTGAGTTTTGGGTGACCAATCAATAACCCAGGGCTTTCCAAAATGTGGGTCATGACAGCCAGTGTTGGGAAACAAGATTTTGGAGTTGTGTGCCCCAAGGTGGGAGTGGCCTATTGACAGTTCTCTGAAGTTCAATTGCTGCTACATAAAAATCGGTGAAAAAATAGGTGTTTGTTTTTATTGACACCCTGACTTTTCAATGCCAAACCAAAACAAACCCATATTTTGGGTATTATGTTAAATGCAGAAGCTCACTATCTCATTTGCCATTGCAATAGCCAAAGCTTGTGCAAATCAATTAACATTTGGGAAGTATATGAACAGTTTTAAAAAGTATATATGTTTACACATTATAAGTTTTATAAGCCATAATACACTTGTAGGGAAGGAAAATATTTTATGACTGTATATCACACCGATAATTTCTTATGTATAACTAAAAACCTATTGCAGTGACGATCATAAAATTTGTGTGTAATTTGCAGTCACGTATATAAAATGTCCTGTATGTGCAAGATTTTCAGCACGTAAGAATTATAGAGAGTCAAAAGGAGGATTATAAAGAGTTAATTATGCACAAGTCCAATTTACAACATAGATTTATACTTAGCTTCTTCGAATGCTCTGCGCAATAATAATAGCACAAGGTGCCTGTCTGAAGCCTCCCCAACTCCCCGCCAATGGACCATGAAGAGTGGACAACAAGATGCATGGCATCAAATGAGTATCTCTGTGCATCTCGTCAAATCGATGCCTGCTCCAGCCCACAGTATGCGGTTGGATCTCAGGCGACAGAAGGAGACAAGGGCACCAGTGATCCAGATTATTTCAACAGAGGTTGGAACAGCACACCGCAACTGCTTGCCCCAGAAAAATAATACATAAATTACCTTTATTGCCCATGGAAATCAGAGAATTCTGGCCACTTCCAACTGATGATGGTCCTAAAACCTGAATTTTCATATTGAATGGCATCTACTCCCATAAGCAGACAAGTTCTTTAAATGCCCAGTGGTATGCCTTTTCAAAGTGTGGTGCTGGTCGCATCTCAGAATTAGGAAGACTGTAAAGCTACTGATCAAATTTTGAGGTCCTTAATACCAGGCCATACAGACTAAAATCAACCCTGCCACATGCGTTGTTACTTGGCAAAAGTCTCTGCCAGGTAGTGCAATTTAATCAATTTCTAGAACTTGTATTTCAACAAAGGAAAATAATGAGAAAGTCATGGAAAATCAGCAAGGCCAAATTATTACTTTAGTAAAACATAGCTGTATAGACAAAGCGGTAAAAACCTAACAAATATTACAGAGATTCAATATGCCTCAAAAAAACAAACGAGGTAGATCCATTATTTTGGCAAAAGGAGGAATGAGGAAAATAACCAAAACATACCGCTATCTTTTTTGCACAGTCCAATGCTGAGGTTGCTGTAACACAGGATATTGAAGGATGTATTTTAGCAGATTCAAAAGTTTCCTTCATTTGGCTGCACTTGTTCAACTCAAGATTGGAAATAACGCACCATCGAATCTCCTTTAACCCACATGCTGCAAGCAAGAAATGACAACTGATCAACTCATATGAGTTTCAGGCTGTTCTTTACTATGTATGTTTCACTGCTGGTGAAAAGCCATTCTTGCACTGATAATGTGTAACTGCAAGTTCTGGTTTACAGAGTGAACCACCATTTATTAGAAGACAATTAAAATACTTTGTTTTTTTTAATGCATAGTCTTTTGGTTGTGAATATGCTACTACAGTAAAAGCAGCCTGAATCAGCCATTAGAAGTCAATTTACCTTCTACTCTTTCCTTTGTCTCCTTACCCATAATGTGGCAACCCAATTGACAGGTAAGTGAATTATTTTTTTTTATTCACATTTCACAAGTAAATCCAGCAACTACCTGCTTACAGGACAAAATTTTCATCAAAAGGCATGTGGGAGTGAGCAAGGGCTCAAATATCAAACTTGGGTCACACCCAAATTCAGACGGAATGAGGGCACAGATTAGATGAATGGTGCAACTGATGCTTTCCGTTGTAGTGCTTCCATTCTTTTCCAAAGAGGTTAACCTTACATAGTATTAATATTAGCCACTGTTTCTTCCATCATATGTTTCCCCCATAAAGTTAAGTCTTCAACAGATCCTGTTCACAGGAATAAATGAATGTCACTAAGCTAGGAATGTTGATGATTGTTGGTTGTTTTTAACAAATCTACTTTGGTGATATAGCTAACTTTGCATTTACTCCCATAACAACAAATGCCTTTCCTGATAAACTATTGACCAATTTTGGAATGTGTAAATGACAAAGTTACTTCAACTCCCAAACCAGATAGCAATGTAGCAGTGGCCCTGGAGGCTGTAAGTTACGCTATCAAATAATTCAAAGTTCAAGGCTCCAGCAACTTAGCGCTGCTCAGGGATTTCAAAACTTGAGAAAGTTTAACAATGAGTCTGGCCTGCATCTATTTTTATTCATTCACAGGATGAGGTGCCACTGGCAAGACGACATTTATCACTCATCCAGATTGTTCTTGAGAAGATGGTGGTTACAACTGAGTGGATCACCAGGCCAGTTCAGAGGGCACTTGGGAGTAAGTCACATTGCTGTAGGGCTGGAATCACATGGAGGCCAGACTGAGCAAAAACTTCCTTCTGTAAAGGACACAAGTGAACAAAATGAAGCTTTATAACATTTAAGTTGTATCACTATCACTAATGCTATCTTTTTCTTTATCATTGAAATAAATTCACAAAGTCTGTTGGGAGTTAAACACATCTCGGTTACTAGTGCAGTAGGATAACCACTTTCTACAAGCCTTGACAAAGAGCCTGAAAATATACAACTGGCAGCTAAATGATAAATAATGTTCTAAGTTTGTTGCATTCTAAATTCTTAGCAACCTTGCAGTGAATTGTGGGCACTAATTTCCATCAGCCTAATTGTAATGCTTTTAATTCTTTGACAGACTAATGCTGGCTATGAGACTGAATCCCTTACAGTAGTAGTTCTCAAATTTCTCCGGTCATGTACTCTTAACTCAGACTTATCAACTTTTTGTATATCCCTACAGACAGTTTCTGTTTGCTGCCATGTTGTATGATTATTGGGCGCAAACAATGCGATCTGCGTTCATTGTATTTTCCTTGGTACATTTGGAAATCATTGAAATACTCCAGCTATATTTTTAATATAGCTGGGGTAGCTGGGGTAAGTTTTTCACTCAGAGGGTGGTGAGTGAATGGAATTGGCTGCCGTCAGTGGTGGTGGAGGCGAACTCGCTGGGGTCTTTTAAAAGACTTCTGGATGAGTATATGGGGTTTAATGAGATTGAGGGTTATAGATAGGTCTGTAGGTTGGTGGGTGATGATGTGATCGGCGCAACTTGTGGGCCGAAGGGCCTGTTTGTGCTGTAGTGTTCTATGTTCTAATATATGTGAAGAAGCTAATTACAAAATGTTGAAAAAATATTTGCTAGCTTCTAGATAATAGAATAAACCACTCTCGCTCCTCAGAATCACTCACTCAGCAATGCTTCTTCCCAAACCCCCTCTCTCTCTCATTCAGCAACCCCCAACCCTCATTCACTCCTTTGTGAGAGAACTCCACCAGGGTGGTGATCTTGGCCAAGCAGGCCATGTTCACCTCACAGTCTGGGTCAAGCAGTCAACTCTCCCACTCAGACAGTGTTTCGGCAGCAATTCTAGCATCACCATCCAATAACAAAAAGGATATTATTAAACTAAAAAGAGTGCAGAAGAGATTTACTAGGATGCTACCAGGACTTGATGGTTTGAGTTATAAGGAGAGGCTGGATGGACTGGGGCTTTCTTCCCTGGAGCGTAGGAGACTTAGGGGGATCTTATAGAGGTCTACAAAATAATGAGGGGCCTAGATAAGGTAGAAAATCAACATATTTTCCCAAAGGTAGGGGAGTCTAAAATAAGAGGGCACAGGTTTATAGTAAGAGAGGAGAGATACAAAAGGGTCTAGAGGGACATTTTTTTCCCTCAGAGGGTAGTGAATGTCTGGAACAAGCTGCCAGAGGTAGTAGTAGAGGCAGATACAATTTTGTCTTTTAAAAAGTGCAGACAGTTACGTGGGTAAGATGGGTATAGAGGGATATGGGCCAACTGCAGGCAATTTTGATAAAACTGGGCGGCATGGACACCTATGTCAAACTCCTATTTACTGACTAACTCAGCCTTTAACACTATTATTCCCACAAAACTCATCTCCAAACTCCGTGGTCTCCCTCTGTGAGTGGATCCTGAACTTCCTAATTCAGACCATAATCAGTAAGGATAGGCACCTCCCCCACAATCATCCTCAACACCAGTGCCCCACAAGGCTGTGTTCTCAGCCCCCTATTATGACTCCTTATACACCAATGCATCTCGCAAACCAGCCTCCCACTCACTGACTCTGTCTATACTTCCAGCTGTCTTGGCAAAGCAGCCAGCATAATTAAGGATCCCATGCACCCTGGTTATTCTCTCTTCCACCTTTTTCTGTCAGGAAAAAGATACAAAAGTCTGAGGTGACGGACCAACCAATTCAAGAACAGCTTCTTCCCTGCTGCTGTCAGACTTTTGAATGGACCTACCTTGCGTTAAGTTGATCTTTCTCTACACCCTAGCTATGACTGTAAGATTACATTCTGCACTCTCTTGTTTCCTTCTCTATGAATGGTATGCTTTGTCTGCAAAGCACACAAGAAACAATACTTTTCACTGTATGTTAATACATGTTACAATAATAAATCAAATCAAGTTGGGCCACAGGGCCTGCTTCCATGCTGTAAACCTCTAACTCTGACCAGACTGTTGCTTAGGCTCAAGAACCACTTTCTCATTAGGATGCCTTTTGAAATGGAAAAGAAAGATTTGGAATTGAAGACGCAGCGAGCAGCAGAAGGTGAGTGACAGCAGAGGACCAGACACATTTTCACTTGGGAACTCCTGGACTACAAACAGGAGGAAGTCGAGGTTGGAAAAAAACGTTACCCCTGCCTCACAATACCAGGGACCTGGATTCAATTACGGCACTGGGTTGCTGTCTGTGTGGAGTTTGCACATTCTCCCTGTGTCTCCATGGGTTTCCTTCGGGTGCTCCAGTTTTTCTCCCACAGTCCAAAGATGTGCAGGTTAGCTGGATTGGTATTGGTAAATTGCCCCTTTGTGTCAGAGGATCAGCAGATTAAATATGTGGGGTTACAGGGCTGGGGCCTGGGTGGGATTGTTGTTGGTGCAGGCTCAATGGGCTGAATGACCTCCTCCTGCGCTGTCAGGATTCTATGATTCTATGAAAATCTGAAAATTGCAAAATTAAGAGAAAAGTACTACCTAGAAACATCTGATGTACCCTCAGGGGTATGCATACCCCACAAAGGTAACCACTGTCTTAGTATCAGCATGCCTTATTTTCAAGCAAAATACTGCTGGAGATTTAAAGCTTTAACAGCCTTGTTCTGTGTCAGATTCAACAAACTCAAACTTTACAATTATCTCATCCATCAACCATTCTTCAAAGAATTCTACCACAAGGATGAAGAATGAGCCAATTATTCACATGATGTTCTGCACTTAAAAATTACACAGAACAACGAGAACAGGAAAACTAGTCTAAAATCAAATATGTGACCACAATGTTCTGTTTGGGTGACTTAACTCTGGTTATACAGAAATAGCAATTTTCTGTTCATCAGTCCACCTTCCAATTCTGCGTGGAGCTATATTGAATTTTCATGTATGCATTATTTCTAAATGTAATAGCTTCCTTACGTAAATAAGGCCCACTAAACAATCCATTCAATATAAATGTCAAAGTAGTTAATTCAGGATGCATTTTCCTGGCAAATGTTCATGCTGATCTTTTAAAACTTAATCTAATTAAATTAAGTTGTGTGTGCAATTTCAGCACATGAGCAGTTAACACATCTGTGTGAAATTTATTTGTCCATTATTTTGGCAGAGGCATGAATTTGTTTATATTGAAGGTATCACACGAATAAATTTGTAGGAATGCGTTACATGTTCATATGCAAACGTCTCAACACACGATACAACTTGCAAAGATGTGAAATCCTATTCTGCCCCTGCCTGTCATGGCCTCATTGTATCTTGGCATTTTAGGCATATGTTTCCTTCACTGATTCTTCAGAAAGTAAACACTCGGACAGTCTTGCCGATCAGATGAAAGGTGCTTTCCCTAACGTCGTGTGTATGTGTGTGGGGTTGGGCAGGAATGAGGAGGAATGCTGAATTATTTAGTGCATTGATGTGAATCTTCCAACAACCAGCCAACAGAGACATGGACAGGATGCCTTTGAGCCAGCCTCTTATCATGTTGTCAAAAAACGTCTATGTTTCAACTTGCTGCCTGGTCATGAAACCGGCATTGTGGAACAATCGCCTGATTTTCATTTTCATTAGGGCAAGGCGTTGGTACAGTAGTTGGCACTGCTGCCTTACAGCACCAGGGATGTGGGTTCAATTCCTGGCTTGGGTCACTGTCTGTGCAGAGTCTGCATGTTCTCCCCGTGTCTGCATGGGTTTCCTCCAGTGCTCCAGTTTCCTCCCACAATCCAAAAGATGTTCAGGTGTGATGTTTTGGCCATGCTAAATTTTCTTTCAGTGTACCCGAGAGTGGAGACTTGGTTATTTTCACTTCATTGCAGTGTTAATGTAAGCCTACTTGCACTAATAAATACACTTAAACTTATAAATCTTCCTTGAAATCAATGTGGAAAGATTTCATCAACTGGATTTGGGTGTACATTGAATCAATCAGGAATTAACCAACAGAAAGCATCAATATGGAATCAGCAATATGGAATTCTGAAGGTTCACACCCAAAGTTGGTTTTTGAGAAGTTTTTTTGTGTCTGATTCATTAGTTTATATCTTCAAGTCTGGAGTACTGTAAAAGTTAATGGTTGGGAATTTAATGATGAATAGGGTTTTAATCTGTTTAGTGACAGTGATAGCTTGGATTCTAGATAGTCGCAAAATAGAATTTGGACTAACAACCTATCAGTTTACTAATGGCTATCTATCCAAGTTCCTCATCTGCTATAATGTGACTCCTACTAATTGTGTTGTGGTTACGTGTGGGACTCCTTGACAGTCTATACGAGTCAATGTCTGTCGATCTAATGGTAGGCATGAGCCTGTGTCACAGTCCCAGTCAATCTCATTGGGTGTCTCCCTATTGTACTGTATTATTTTTCTGCTTCTACTGCACATTCACAGACTTTGGATTTAGTACGCTGATTCCAAATCTGAATTTACTCCTGCACTGGTCTTGAATATTTGATTTGATTTATTATTGTCACATGTATTGGTATACAGTGAAAAGTATTGTTTCTTGCGTGCTATACAGACAAAGCATACCGTTCATGGAGAAGGAGAGGAGAGGATGCAGGGTGTTAGTGTTATAATCATAGCTGGGGTGTAAAGAAAGAATATGCGGTGCCCCCATGCGAAAGCAGTCTAAAAGTAAAGAGCCATGTAGTGCAAAGGACAGAAAGTTTAGCAATACATTTCTATTTTACAACAAATGATAGACATTGACTAATATTTCTACTTGTCGTTTGCAAAACATTTACACTAAAGGCAAGGCGCATTGACTATTTTAAAACTGCCCCCTTGAATTCGTCCCCACACACCTTCTCCAAACAGACTGAACATTATCCACTTTCCTTGCCTTTAGCCTCAGATTACATGCCTACAGTTTGCCTAGAAATGAAAGACTTTTTTGTACTTGCCCAAATTGAAAATGCCGACTAAAATGCACACAGCCCACAGAGCGGAACCCTGCTTGGTGCGTCCCATGGTAAAACCCATCGAAGACGTCCTCAACACCTTGATTCCTTCAGCTCCCTTTGTACCTTCCGGGGTTGTCCTAGTTCCTTTTGTCAAGTTAATGATTGTAAGAAGCAACCGCTGAGGTTAAGAATCGGACTTCACCCGAGTCATATTGCAAGTTGCAAGATGCCCTTCAGGGTTTTTTACTTATCGCTCCAAGAAAAATTGTGCAATTTTTCTCTGTCTCTCCGTGTTCCTTCCAACCCAAGGATACCGCCCAGAGCGTGATTTTTCAAACGGCTTAAAAAATAGGACGCCCAGCTAAGCATATCCATGTACCGTGATCATAGCGTGTCTTTCAGATTCTGATACACTGTGGACTTTGTGTTTCACAGATTTTTTTTAGAAGGGGTATGACCTAGTTCGTCGCAATTTTTACTGCGTGTATAATATCAAGAACAACTGTTTAGAAAAGAAATCCTGCTGGATAAACCAAAGTTGTAGTAGAAATAATTCATAATAGTTTAACAACATTGTAGAAAGAGGCATCATTTAATAAGGAGTATTTTCAAACTTTTACCTATCATGTGTTTGCTTTAGAAATGCCTCATAACACAAATATCATTACTTCATTTATTTATAAGCTTAACATACGGACCTAACTGTTTTTGTTTTCTGTTCTTCCCCAAACAATAAATGGTCTTTTTAGTACTTCTCTTTTTAGGGGGAGAGGGTGTAATTGGGAAATAGTCTTGCTGCAAATAACTTATACATCCTATGGGCAGCACAGTGGCACAATGGATAGCACTGCTGCCTCACAGCGCCATGGACCCCAGGTTCAATTCTCAGCTTGGGTCACTGTGTATGCAGAGTCTGCATGTTTTCCCTGTGTCTGCATGGGGTTCCTCTGGGTGCTCAGGTTTCCTCCCACAGTCCAAAAGACATGCTGGTTAGGTGTATTGGCCATGCTAAATTCTCCCTCAGTGTACCTGAACAGGCGCCAGAGTGTGGCAACTAGGGGGTTTTCACAATAACTTCATTGCAGTGTTAAAGTAAGCCAACATATGACACTAATAAATAAGTTTAAATTATGCACATATTTGTAAATATGATCCACTTACAGGGACCATCGGCAAATACACTCCCAGGATCCCTTGTACAACCTTCAGAAGTACAGTGCCAGTGTTCTAAAAGAAAAGAGAAATGCAACAAAAGTAATGCGTCAATAGACTCAGCAAATACAGAAAATTACAGAAATTTCTTAGCCTCACAGGTCACCTGACTTCCCTTCACCAGCACTTTGGGATTGACTAAGTTTGAGAACCTATGATAATGCCAATCCTCCCTCTAGTTAATGATAACATTCTATTTGCCAGGAAACCACTTCTTGTATGTGTTGTTGGTGTCAAGGAACATAGCAGCAGAAGTAAACTATTGACCCCTCAAGCCTACTCAGCCAGTCAAGTAGATCATGACAGTTAGGATTATATTCACTGGAGTTTAGAAGAGTGAGAGGGGATCTCATAGAAGCGTATAAACTTCTAACAGGGTTAGACAGGGTGGGTTCAGAAAGAATGTTTTCAATGGTGGGGGAATCCAGAACTGTTTGAGGATAATCACAGAATCCCTACTGTATAGAAGGAGACCACTTGACCCATTGAGTCTGTACAGACCACAATCCCACCCAGGACATATTCCCGTAACCCCAGGAATATTTATCTTGCTAATCCCCTTGACACTAGGGTCAACTTATCACGGCAAATCAACATAACCCACACATCTTTGGACTGTGGAAGGAAACCAGAGCACCTGGAGAAACATAAGAACATAAGAAATAGGAGCAGGAGTAGGCCATCTAGCCCCTCGAGCCTGCCCCGCCATTCAATAAGATCATGGCTGATCTGATAGTGATTCAGTTCCACTTACCCACCTGCTCCCCGGAACCCTTAATTCCCTTATTGGTCAGAAATCTATCTACCTGTGAATTAAACACATTTAATGAGGTAGCCTCCGCTTCTTCAATGGGCAGAGAATTCCAAAAATTTACTACCCTCTGGGAGAAGAAGCTCCTCCTCAACTCTTGTTCTAAATTGACTCCCCCTTATTTTGAAGCTGTGCCCTCTAGTTCTTGTTTCCTTTCTAAGTGGAAATAATCTCTCTGCTTCTACCCTGTCTGGTCCCTTCATTATCTTATATGTCTGTATAAGATCTCCCCTCAGCCTTCTAAACTCCAACGAGTACAGGCCCAATCTACTCAATCTCTCCTTATAAGCTAATCCCCTCATCTCCGGTATCAGCCTGGTGAACCTTCTCTGCACTCCCTCCAAAGCCAATATATCCTTTCGCAAATAAGGGGACCAAAATTGCACACAGTATTCCAGTTGCAGCCTCACCAGTGCCCTGTACAGTTGCAGCAAGACTTCCCTGCTTTTATATACCATCTCCCTTGCGATAAACGCCAACATTCCATCTGCCTTCTTGATCACCTGCTGCACCTGCAAACTGGGTTTTTGCGATTCATGCACAAGGACCCCCAGGTTCCTATGCACAGTAGAGTGTTGTAATTTTTCACCATTTAAATGAGGATGCAGACTCCGCACAGACAGTGACCTGAGGCTGGAATTGAACCGGATCCCTGGCGCTGTGAGACTGCAATTCTAACCACTGTGCCACTGTACCACCCGTAAGGAGTAAACTTTTTAGGACTGAGGTGAAGAGAAATTTCTTCACCCAGAGTGTGGTGAATGTGTGGAATTCACTACGGTGAAAGTAATTGAGGTAAAAACATCTGATTTCAAGAAAAAATTAGATATAGCTCTTGAGGCTATAGGGATCAAAGGATATGAGAGAAAGGGAGATCAGGATATTGAATTCAATAATCAGCCATGATCAAAATGAATGGTGGAAAAGGCTCAAAGGGCGGAATAGCTTACTTCTGCTTCTAATTTCTATGTTTTTATGACTGTTCTTCTACAGCAACACCATTTTTTTTCATTTTTTTTGCACCATCCCCGTTTTCCTGAACCATCCCCACGCGCCTTAATGACTTTAATATCAAAAACATCTGTCAATCTTTGTCATGAACATACTCAATGACTGAGCCTCCATAGCCCTTTGGAGAAGAGAATTCCAAATATTCACCATGCTCTGAGTGAAGAAATTCCTTCTCATCTGAGTTGTAAATAGCCTGTCCACTATTCTGAAACTATGTCCCCGGTTGTAGACCTCCCATCACACTCAGGTAGGGAAACATTCTTCTGGCATTCATCCTGTTGAGCTCTGTAAGAATTTTGCATATTTCAATAAGGTCATCTCTCATTCTTCTAAGCTCTAGAGAATACAGACTCAGCCTCTTCAATCGCTCCTCACAGGACAATCCTGCCATCTCAGGACTCAGTCTGGTGAACCTTCACTGCACAAATATCTATGGCAAATATATCCTTCCTTAAGTAAGGAGACCAAAACTGCACATATATTCTAGATGCTGTCTCCCCAAGACACTATAGAATTGCATCCCAGACCTCTTTAGGGTGGCACAGTGATTAGCATTGCTGCCTCACAGTGCCAGGATCACTGTCTGTGTGGAGTTTGCACATTCTCCCTGTGTTTGTGTGGATTTCCCCCAGGTGCTCTGGTTTTCTCCACAGTCCAAAGATGTGTGGGATAGGTTGATTGGCCATGCTAAATAGGCCTTAGTGTCAGGGAGATTAGCAAGATAAATGTGTGGGTTTCCGGGAATGGGGCCTGGATCGGATTGTGGTCAGTGCAGACTCAATGGGCCGAATGACTTCCTTCTGTGCTATGAGGATTCAATGATTCTTTACTACTGTGCTGAATTCTTTTTACAATATAGGCCAACCTACAATTTGCCTTCCTAATTGCTTGCTGCACCTGCATGTTAGCTTTCAGCAACACTAGGACAATGGCATCCAGGCTCCATTGGACATCAATATTTACCAATCTCTCACTATTAAAGAAATATTCTGCACTTCTGTTTTTCCTTCCAAAGTGAATAATTCCACATTTTTCCACATTGTATTCCATCTGCCATGTTCGTTGTCCACTCAAATCATTTTGAAATTTCTTTGCATCTTCCTTACAACTCATATTCCCATCTAATATGTGCCATCAGCAGATTTGGAAATATTATAATTGATCCCCACACCCAAATCATTGATATAAATTGTGAATAGTTGGGACCCAAGCAGTGATTCTTGTGGTACCCCACTCACCATAGTCTGCCAACGTGAGAATGGCCCATTTATTCTGACTCAATTTTCAGAATTTTTGGATTATAATCAGAATTATAAATCCAAATCCCTGGAGAACATCCACTTTAGAGTTCACAGGGAGTTTCAGGTTAGTATCAATTCAGTCTATGCTTCTCTCTATAAGCATCAAATCTATATTTCAATAGCATCTCAAGGCACATCATTAGAGCATTGTCAATCAAAGTGGAAGAAATGAAGTGGAACTGATCCACTTCGGATCAGCCATGATCTTATCGAATGGCGGGGTAGGCTCAAAGGGCTAGATGGCCTACTCCTGCTCATATTTCTCATGTTCTTATGTTCTTAAAGTTTGACACAGAGTGACAGAGATATTAGGATGAGTAACCAAAAATTTAGGAAGGAGGAAGGAGTGCCTTAAAGGAGGTGAAAGAGGAAGAAATGAGGATGAGATTAGGGAAGAGAATTTTAGACCTTCAGGCAGCTGAAGACACGGCCAGTAGCCAGGTAATTTTTCTTTTCTTTTGCACAGCTTTTGTTTTTTTTCATTAATTGGTGGGACATGGGCGTCGCTGGTTGGCTAGCGTTTATTGCCCATCCCTAGTTGCCCTTGATTGATACAGTTGAGTGGCTTTCTAGGCTATTCCAGAGGGCAGTTGAGAATCAACCACATTGCTGTGGCTCTGGAGTCACATGTAAGTCGGACTAGATAAGGAGGGCAGACTTCCTTCCCTAAAGAGGCATTAATGAACACTAGTGAATTTGTGGGCTAGGAGAAGCTGGAATTTTTCCCAGGCCCCAGAAAGAAGCCATAGGCCTCCTGTGCCCTGGTCATCTCTTTCCGCAAACCTGATTTCCTTCTGGGAACAGTTCCTACTTTTTAGTCACAGTAACATTTTGGCTAATATTAGCACAGTGAAACCAACCTTTTGACACAGGCTCAGGTGAAAATCCAGTATTCACAGATAAGGTAAAAACTGCTCTGTTGGAGATCTGCAAGGATTCCTACCGAAACTCCAAACAATCTCAACTTAATCCAATCACAAAACTGTCTACGATTCAGCAATATTATTAGCAGTCTTTCTTGGGAAAACTCAAAGACAAGGAAACATGGAAGGCGCAACAGAGCTTAATCTTCTGAAGAGGCCTAAAGCTAAATGTTGGCGCTTTTGTTTGTGATAAAAGTAGGCTTATGTTATACTGCAATGAAGTTACTGTGAAAATACCCTAGTTGCCACACTCCTGCACCTATTTGGGTACACTGAGGGAGAATTTAGATAAAAATAAAATACTACGGATGCTGGAGTCTAAAGCAAAAACAGAAAATGCTGGAAAATCTCAGCAGGTCTGACAGTATCTGTAGGGAGAGAATAGAGCCAATGTTTTGAGTCTAGATGACTCTTCGTCAGAGCTGAGAGCAAAGGGAATCAGCAGAGATTAGGGTGGGTGGTATGTAGACAAAGGGAGTATAAATGAGAATACAGAAGACCGAGGAGGTGCTGAAAGTGTCCACTAAGTGATAAGAATGTGAGGATAGCAGAACAGAGATACAAGTGGTTAAAGGACTGCCTGAAGAATGTGACAGTTGCACTGAAGTGGAGTGGGGGATGACAGGGGAGAGGGGGCAAGAAGGAGAGCTGCAATGAAGAAGTATAAAAATAGCAGTGAAAAAGAATAATGATAAAATGGATGAATGAGATGAAATTAAATGAAATAAAATAAATGGAAATGGGGTGAAAGTGGAGGAGAGAGTTCATCCTCTGAAGTTGCTGAACTCGATGTTCAGTCTGGAAGGCTGTAAAGTGCCCAGTCAGAAAATGAGGTGCTGTTCCTCCATTTTGCGTTGGTGTCTGCTGGAACATTGCAAAAAGCCAAGGACAAATATGTGGTCAGGATTGCAAGATTGTGCATTGAAATGGCAACTAACAGGAAGGTCTGGGTCCTGCTTGTGGACAGACCAAAGGTATTCGGCAAAGCAGTCACCCGGTCTACATTTGGTCTCTCCGATGTAGAGTAGACTGTATTGAGAACAGCAAGTGCAACAGATCAGATTGAAGGAGGTGCATGTGAAGTGCTGTTTCGGAGGTAAAGAAGCAGGTGTTACACCTTCTGTGATTGCATAGGAAGGTGCTGTGAACAGGGGGTGAGGGGTTGGGTGTGATGGAGGAGTGGACCAGGGTATCCCGGAGAGAACGGCCCCTGCAGAATGCTTGCAACAGGGGTGAGGGGAACATATGATGGGTAGTGGCACCATGCTGGAGTTGGTGGAAATGGTTTAGGAATGGCACTAAAATAGTCATCAATGTACCGATAAAGGAATTGGGCTGGAGCAGGACTATCATACATGACCCAGCTAGCCCTCAATATTAAAATTCTCACCCTTATTTTCAAACACCTCTACAGCCTCAGCTGTCCCCATCTCTGAAAACGTCTTCAATCTAATAACATACTCTTCCAATTCTGCCCCCTTGCTGATTTTCTTAGCTCCACAGTTGACAGTCATGTCTTTACCTGCCTAGGACCTAAGCTCTGAAATTTCTTCCATCTCCAGTCAAACAACCCTTGAAGATCTTTGCGCACCTCGAGTTTTGGCCTCTTGCACATCCCTGATTTTCTTTACTACATCATTAACAGTCATGACTTCAACTGTGAAATTCCCTTCCTAAACCTCTGACTCTCCTTCTCTCTTTTCTCCTTCATGACACTTCATAAAACCTATGTCATGGACTAAACTTTTGGCTACCTATCCCAATATCTCCTCTGTATGTGGCTACATCATAAATTTTGTTTGATAAGGCTTCCGTGAAATGCCCTGGGTTATTTTACTACATTGATGGGCCTATATAAATACTAATTGTTGAAAACTGACAAGAAAATGTTAATTAATTCACTTCATACTTTGAGAAGATCCTGACAGGAATTCGGCTGTGTTAGTGAGAATATACTCCATTGGTTGATCTAAGATGGTTCAGTGAATCATCAGTGAGTCAAATTGAAACAGCATTGGTTCCTAGGCTTAGACTGAGTGGTAAACTCTTGACAAGGTATTGATGTGAAGGAGATAAGGATTCATTAATCCCAGTGTTCTTATATTAATTTCCCATACCATTATAAAAGTTCATTTATCAGTATCGCAAGTAACCTTACAGTGATACGGAATAAAGTTACTGTGAAAATCCCCAAGTCACCACACCCCAGCACTGTTCAGGTACACTGAGGGAAAATTGAGCATGGCCAGTACACCTAAACAACACATCTTTTGGACTGTGGGAGGAAACTTGAGCACCCACAGGAAACCCACGCAGACACAAGGAGAATGTGCAGGCTCTGCACAGTGACCCAAGCCAGGAATCAAACCGTGGCACTGTCAGGCAGAAGTGCTAACTACCCTGCCAACCTATCCATTTAAATGTTATCAACATAAGATTTTGTGGCACAGACATTCATCATAATCCAAGTAATAATATGAAAAGTATAGCTTAACATTCATCAAATTTGATATTAATTGTTGTTAAAATATAAATTAGATTTATCTATGTCTATTGGAACACACAATTCTTTACACTGATTTCTCTTAACTGCACAATAATTGTTCAAATGATATTATGTTATATTGATTGGAAATGCACAGTATGCAAATCTAAATTCACAGACCCGGTAATTACACCACCAGAGCAATGGCAATTCAGCTACTGCATCCAAAGAATAGTGTTTGAATTTCAATCATAGCTATTCATAATCTGGTCATCGAGTCCAATTCATTACACAATGGTTGAATGTAACTCTTGACAGTTTGACCAAGGAACAGTACTGATGTCATGTAGGTGCTGGACTGTTAACCTCCTTTGATTGAGAATGAAACTTGGAAGGGATTGGGAGGGGAAAGCAATGGAAAAATGTTCAAAAATAGTAAGCATATGCATTCTTCCAATCCAGCTTTAAAAGAGTTATCTGGTATGTTTTTTATATTTGCTTTGGACTTACAATTTTGCTTGTTTAGGAATATATTAATCAAGATATTCAAGGGTCATTTTTCCAATGTTTGACTAGCTTTAACTACAGAAAGAATAAGCGCTTTGTCTTTCTGGGAGCAGGCTGCATGGTAGAGTAATTAAAGTGAGAATGACAAGATGACATACTGAACAAAACATCTATTGTATCAACGCTCCATATATCAATTTAATAATAATGTTCATTAAAAATAAAGATACTCAAAGTGAAAACCTGTTGAAAACACTGGAGGTGACTTTGATCCCAATTATATTAGACTGGATAGGTTTACTGTTTCAAATGGAATCTCGTGAAATTATTTAAATTCTTTTCAGCAATCGTTTGTGTTATTTTTGCAGTAATTATTAATTTCAAAATAACAAAAACAGATCATAAAAATTGTAGACAAAACTTTAAACTTAATAATTACATCTGTTCCATTGACAACATATATAACTCCAGGAGTCAGCCGTAAAGGAACAGTGCTTTATTGCACAAAATAAAGTAAAACCACATGCCTTTGGTCAATACCGAAAGATCCCGACTGGGACAAGACAATAATGGACCATTCAGGGATGTGCTATATACAGGACTTACTATATGAGCTCCACCTGGTTGGGACTGGACTGATGTGAAGGGAGGAAACGCCTTGTCTTCCTTGAAGAAGCCCAGTAGAGGTTTGTGATTGGTTTCTGTGGTGAAATGCCAACCGTAGACATACTGATGGGCGTAGAACATTTTCACCGCAAACACTGTGGCCAATCCTTCTTTTTCAACCTGAGCTTACTTCCTCTCTGCATTTGAAAGGATTCGTAATGTGTATGTGATTGGACTTTCTGTTCCATCATCCCAACAGCGCGAATATCTTGATTAATATATTCGTAAACAAGCAAAATTGTAACTCCAAAACAAATATAAATACTGCCCCCATCCCATAGGGGAGGTGTTGTTGATTACAATGAGTGATCTCAGGGAGTCATAGTGGGCTAGTATATTTGTTGACAGCATTTGTTGTTTGACATTTGCAAAGACCTTCCCTTGGGGCATTTACTACAACCATTTCTGTTTTTTCTTTAACAGTACGTGGCGAGGACCAATAGGTACACAAAGTTCAGTTTGAATTTTCCATAGTAATTTATGAGACGAAGGAAAGGTCTGTTGTATTCCTTGGAGTCAGAGCCTCTTTTATGACTTTCACCTTCTCTTCGACAGGATATAAATCATACAATCCCACAGTGCAGAAGGAGGACATTCAGTCCATTGAATCTGCACTGACAACAATCTCACTCTAACCTCACGTATTTACCCTTCTAATCTCCCTGACGTTAAAGGACAATTTAGCATGGCCAATCCACCTAACCCGCACATCTTTGGACTGTGGTAGGAAACTGGAGCACCCGGAAGAAACACAAACTCCACACAGACAGTCCCCGAGGCCGGAATTGAACCCAGGTCCCTGGTGCTGTGAGGCAGAAGTGCTAATCACTGTGCCATCGTGCCACCCTTGGCCATCTTGTAATCCATCCTTGTCAACTCTGTACCCAATGTTCGTTAACTCATTCATCTGGAACACGTATTTTTCCCTTTTTAATCGGATGCCTTCATCAGAAAAAAACTGTAAGATATCCTCCAAACTCTCCAAATGTTCTTTTGCAGCAGCTCCCGAGATTAAAACATCATCCAGATAGACTGCCATTCTGGGCAGCCCTTGAAGGATGTTCTCCATTACTCTTTGAAAAATGGCACAAGCTGAAGACATCCCAAAGGGAAATGGATATACTCATATAGTCCTTCGTGAGTATCTATGGTGACATCCTTCCTGGATGACACCTTAAGCTCCAGGTTGGAGGGAAGCATGGCTCATGTCTAATTTGGAAAAGATGTGACTCCCAGCCAACTATGCATACAAGTTTTCTAAGTGTGGATCAGGATATCTTCTAAGTGTGAAGCTCTGTTGACTGTCAACTTAAAATCCCAACAGTGTTGGACTGAATTGTCAGGCTTTAAAACTGGGGTTACTAGGGTGGCCCATTCAGCAAATTGTACTGGGCATATAATGCCAAGATCCTCTGGATGTTCCAATTTGGCCTCTACTTTGGAACATAGGACTTAGAGAACTGGTTGTGCCTTGAAGTGCTTAGGTTGGGTCTCTGAGTCCACGTAGATCTTGGCCGTAGCACCCCTATTCCCAAGGCCTTCTTGGAACACTTCGGGATATGTCCCAATTACTTTGTATAAATTGCCAGTGTCCATTTTAAAGATCTATTGCCAACCCAGGTGGATTTTTTGTAACCAGTCCCTTCTAAAAGGTTGTACCCTAGTCCTTGCACTACTATTAGGGGGAGTCAGACTATCTTTTGTCCTTGTGTAGCTAGGTTACAGTGGTCCCAACAAAACGCAAGGGCTCCCCAGCATATGTGGCTAATCTAGCCTTCATGTCCTGTCGGCTTAAAGGCAAGATGTGCAATTGGAGTTGCCTAAAGGTTTGCTCCCTAATAATAGGTACAGCGGCTCTTGTGTCTACCTTCATGTCAAGAGGGTGGCCATTTACCTGGAGTTTAATCTTAATTGGAACGACTTTGGGTGTCACAGGGCAATTTAGCTGCATCAATTCCTCATCCTCGGGTTGGCTTATTTGTAAAGTCCTGTCCTGAGGTAACTTTGTCCTTCAGCCTGGATGGTATGCATTTTGCCTATTTCGGCAGCCTTCCGAGGGGTTCAACCTATGACTACAAGTGCAGCATGGACGTAATCACTCCTCACTTTATTATGGAGCGTTTTCCCCTCTAGTTCAGGAAACTTGAAGCCTCCGATTCCAATCACCCTTTCTTGACAGCAAATGGGAGATGTGAGCATTGTCCGCTGGAGGCTTGGTTCTGCAATATGGGGGTTGCCCAAGGCTGAGAATGGTACTGTCTATGGATCCCTGAAGCTCCTGGGTCTCTTTTTCCATGCTTTGTTGAGAAAGGGCCAGTTCTATGGCTTTTTTGAGATTCAGAGTTGGTTCAGTCAGTAGCTTCCTTTTGTCGCAATAATATTAATTCCACATACTAAACAATCCCTTTATATTTCCAGAAGTGCTGATCCGTACTCACAGTGTTCCGCCAATTTTTGCAGTCTCAACAAGAATCCAGTGACTCACCAGGGGGTCTGTTTGCCATGTTAAACATGTAGCATTGCAATATAACAAACAGTTTAGGGTCACAGTGGTCCAATACCATATCCACCAATTCGACCAAAGGTTTTGAATCTGGGGCTACAAGGTAGGTTAAACTTTTTATGATGCTGAAAGCCAGGGATGCACAAGCAGTCAGGAGGATGACTTGTTGCTGGTCGTCCCCTTCTACCCCTTTTGCCTAGAAGAAATATTGCATTCTTTTGGTGTACTGGGGTCAATACTCCACACCGACATCATAAGTTTCCAGTTTCCCAAACAGTTCGATTTTGAATATCTCCCTTTACTGTTTTACTGAGCTCATTGAAACTGTCTGAAACTTTTCTTCTTCCTCGTTGCCAATGTAATGACTCGGGAAGACCAATTGAAAAAGAACATAGTTTAATATAGAATGCAAAGGAAAACTATTACAGTAATGTACATATACTAGACTAGTCTGGGACTACCGTTCAGCTGGTCCAGTCTTGGGTCTGCGTTATAAAAACTCAGGTAATGGGTTCCAACTGAGCAGGCTGTTACCAGGGGAACTCATACTCAGTGACATAGGGAGCTCAATCAGTGATTCCCCGTGGACCTCATGAAGGTTATCATTGGAATTAAGAAGAACGAGATGTAATCTTACTGAAACATTTAAGATCCCAAGATGACTTGAGAGGACGCTGAGATTATATTTCCCCTTGTGAGAGAGACTAGAACAAGAGAAATGGTTTAAAAATACAGAGACTTCAATTAGAGACAGATAAAAGAAGGAATTTCTTCTCTCAGAGTGTTTTAGTCTTTGGAATTCCCTGCCACAGAGAACAATGGAGGCTGGGTTATTGAATATATTCACAGTTGAGTTAGACAATGGAGTTAAGAGTTATGGGGAACAGACAGGAATGGAGTTAAGACCATAGCTCTCTCAATCCTAATCTTGTCAAATGGTTAAGCAGACTTCCTGAGCAAATGGTTTACTCCTCCTCTTATTTCTCATGAATCATTTTTATTCATTAAAGGGATGTAGGCTTCACTGGCTAGGCCCATCCACAACTGTCCTTGGAAAGGCGGTGGTGAGCTGCCTTCTGGACTTGCTGCTTATGACCTTATGATCATGGTGTGAATTTAGAATAACTACCCACCATTCTCTTGCTCAAAGGGGTTGCAAAAGTCAGGGTCCACTGAAATGTAAGTGAGTTTTTAAGGGCACAATAAAGTGATAATTGTAATAAGCAACCTCTCAAGACCTGAAAATTTAATTATACAAATGTGGAGTCTCATTTGTTTTGAAGAAAATTAATGTTGCAGATTTTTGAAAACTATATTTTTATTATAGTTTTCATATTTTGCTCTTTTATGTCTTTCCCTTAATCTATTGTGCATGTATGTCATAATCTTTACATTACTTTCAGTACAATGAGTTAAATGTAATCTGCCAATCAAACATTAAGACTGTCATATAATTTTCTACTTTTGCTCATGTCCCGTACTAATGCTCTGCCAAGCCAAGACCTGAAGAGTTTCTAAAACATTATCATGAACTGCCAGATAGATGAGTAAACAGGATGGTGGCGCCCCTCGGAGGACATAGTCTTATGTTGCCTTTGTATGCTCAAGCATGGTTATTTGCTTTCAACTGCAAATGAATGCATGTATCCAGGGGAGCAGATGATCAGAATCCTATTGACTGAGAAATTACTGGTATTCATCTTTTTGATTCAGTTTAATTTAACTATAATTACATTTTATTGACATCAATCTTAAAGTTCCTCAGTGGTGCTCCTATTTAACTATCGGTTAAAATAACTCATGATTAAATGTACATTTTAATCTCTTTTTATTTATTTCACGTTTTGAACCTTATCAGAATTCACTAGGAATAAGTATTGACCTCAGTAAAGAAGGTAAAATGCTGGGCTGTCTTTGTTTGTTTGGGGAGGAAGCAGATTGAAGTAAAGGAAACAGTGGATACATATTAAAGAAGTGATGACATTCTAAATGGAGCATCCCACACATTGGCAGTCAGATCTCCACTGCTTCTAAAACATGCTAGAATGTGCTTCTAGAAACTCAATGCTATATTTGGAGATGCAAAGATTGAGAGATGAAAATGTCAAAAACTATATATATTTGTATTGCTCATTTAATATAATAAAACACCGCAATGTGCTTTGTAGGAGCCTTACAAAGCAAAATTAGACACCAAGCCACACAAAAAGATATTAGGGCAGGTGGGTGAAAGCTTGGCAAAATGGTAGAGTACCTTAAGGAAAAAAGAAAGATATGGGGCGGAATTTTCTCATCCTACCCACCACTGGATTCATGCAGGCGGGACATGGACCATAAGAACATAAGAACTAAGAACTGGAGTAGGCCATCTGGCCCCTCAAGCCTGCTCTGCCATTCAATAAGATTATGGCTGATCTTTTCGTGGACTCAGCCCCACTTACCTGCCTGCTCAACATAACCTTTAATTCCTTTACTGTTCAAAAATTTATCCTTGTCTTAAAAACATTCAATGAGGTAGCTTCAACTGCTTCACTGGGTGGACCATGCAAAGGTCCTTTGTCTTCGGGTGGGATTTTCCAGCCTTGGGGTGAGCGCAGCCATAAAGTCCCACCCCCTGAGTCAGAAAGATTTAGGGAGGGAATTGCAAAGCTTACTATCTGGGCAGCTGAAAGCATGATCAGCAATTATAGAACAAATAAAACTAGGGATACCTTCAGGTACCTAGCACCAATGCCACTGTGGGGCTCAAGGAGATTACAGCGATAAGCAGGGGAAAAGTCAAGGAGGAATTTGAAATAAGGATGTGAATTTTGAAATCAAGTCATTGCTTGGCTTGGAGCCAAGGATATGGGCAGGAGAGTTTTGGAGGACCTCAGCTTCATGGGAGGCAGAATATGGGAGCCAGCCTGAAGTGTGTTGAAATAGTCAAGTCTACAAGTAAAAATGGCATGAATGAGAGTTTCATAGAAAAAATAGAAATCATAGAAACCCTACAGTACAGAAAGAGGCCATTCGGACCATCGAGTCTGCGCCAATCACAATCCCACTCAGGCCCTACCCCAATATCCCTACATATTTTACTCAATAATTCTTCTAACCGACACATCTCCAGGCACTAAGGGCAATTTTTAACATGGCCAATCAACCTAATCTGCACATCTTTGGACTGTGGGAGGAACCTGGAGCACCTGGAGAAAACCTACGCAGACATGAGGAGAATGTGCAGACTCCACACAGACAGTGACCCAAGCCAGGAATCAAACCCTGGAGCTGTGAAGCAGCAGTGCTAACCACCTTGCTACCGTGCCACCCAATGGCAGAAAAGCTGAGAGGGGGCAAAAACAGGCAATGTTACAAAGGTGGAAATAAGTGGTTTTAATAATGACATGGATATTTGGTCAGAAACTCACCTTGGGATCAAATATGATACCAAGGTTGCAAACAGTCTGGTTTGCTCTCAGACAATTGTCAGAGAGAATGGTGGACCCAGTAGCTAGTGAACTGAGTTTGGGTGGTGGAGTTATAGCTAGTGAACTGAGTTTGGGTGGTGGAGTTATAGCTAGTGAACTGAGTTTGGGTGGTGGAGTTATAGCTAGTGAACTGAGTTTGGGTGGTGGAATCAGTAGCTAGCAGCAGGGACAATAGTTTCAATCTTCCCAAAACTTAACTGGAGGAAATATCTGCTTATCCTGTGCTGAATTTGGGACAAAAAGTCTGATTATTTAAAGACAGCGGGGAAACTGAAAGAGAGCTGATGGTTCAAAAAAAGCAATCAAAGATCTGTAAAAAGGCCACCTAGATTTGAAACATTGGCTCTATTCACTCCCCACAGACGCTGTCAGACCGGCTGAGATTCTCCAGCATTTTTTGTTTTTGTTTCAGATTCCAGCTTCAGTATTTTGCATTTATCCAAATTTAATGCTGAATCATTTGGTAAATGTCCAAACTGAAAACTAATATTTATTGTCCACCGGCAACAAAATACTCTTTGCGGAAAGCGCTCGGCCCTGCGCCTTTAAGGAAAAGAGAGTTGGCCGTCACCTTGGCAACGACGGCGCCCCCTACGTCAGAACGCAGGAGCAAGCAGCCAATCGGCAGCCGCCTGATTTGAACCCCAGTTGTTATGGCGGCGCGGCGGACAGGGCGACTCCGACACAGGTAACGGTCCCGGGGGAATGGCGCAGGGCCCCCTCAGCCCCAACCCCGGGGAACGGCACCGGGTCCCCCAGCCCCAACCCCGGGGAACGGCAATGGACCCCTCAGCTCCAACCCCAACCCCAACCCCGGGGAACGGCAATGGACCCCTCAGCTCCAACCCCAACCCCGGGGAACGGCACCGGGTCCCTCAGCCCCAGCCCGGGGGAAAAGGCGCTGGGTCCCTCAACCGGCCCTTCCCATCGCCACCCAACTCCAATCCGCTCCTTACGCGTCAGCAGTTTAAGACCGAAACTATGCGAGGTGTTCGCTCCGGAAGCTTCTCTTGTTCAAGGAGTGAAGAATTCCTCCTGCATTGACCAGCAAGTTGAACCTAGCACCAATGTCATTGTCCAGTGAGGTGAACCTAGCACCGAAGTCACTGTGCAGCGAGGGGTATGAATCATCTACACCAATATTGCTTAAGTGATGCTGCATTTACCACTATTCGTGAAATATTTTTCTGTACAATATCTCATTTTCCTCCGTTTCCACTCAAGGTTCATTTATTTATTAGTGATCTGGTTGAAACACTTCTTAATAAATGTATTTTTGGGTTTTAGTGATTCATGTATATCCAAGTTGTTAAGGATTGTAGAGCAGTCATCCTGAGTATGCGTGGTTGGCGTTCAATAGATGGTTAAATTCTGTGATTAGCAATGTTGTCTATGCTGAATTACTTGAGGTTGTAATCGTACCGTACAGCATATTTAAGTTTATTACGGAGCTTTTTACTTTTTGCGTGTGTGTTATTCAGGTGGGACTGATGTTGTCTGTGTGATTCTGCTGAGAACATAACTCAAGTTCAAAAAAAAGCAGGCCTGGGATGTGCAAAAGACTGATTTAGAAGAGCATAATGCAATTACCTGGAGAGTTCTAGAACTGCAGGAGGTTACCGAATTTGGAGACGCTATGCCATGGAGGATTTGAATACAGGTATGGCAATTGTCTACGATCCGTCAGGGACCATATTCACCTTTCCGTTAAAGAGAATTGGCAGTTTTATAGTTTGGGCTCAACTCTGCATCAAGCATGGGCCAAGGTGAGGAGGCAGGCCTCCATGAACTGCTACATTTGGTCTGGGGATTGGACCTGTGCTTTCAATGTGATTCTGCAGCACATTCCAGCCAACTGAACCAACTGGCACCCACATTTAAAAACAAGGATGAGAATATTTAATTTAAGCTCTTGCAGTACTGGGAACAACTGTAAATCAGTGTGCACAGGGTTAGTTGATGCATAAACAGGATTTGCTATCTGTTAAAGAAAGGGGAACAGAGGTTTGGACAAGTTCAAGTTGGAGGAGAGTAGAAAGTTATAAGCCAGTCTGGAGACCATTGGAGTGGTCAAGTTTAGAAGTAATCGAGGCATGGATGAGGATATCAGCGGCAGATAAGCAAGCAGGGTGAATAAGCAATTTTAGAGGTGGATATAGATGGTTGTTGTTGAGGTGTTATAATGTAGAAAAGAGAGAACCTGGCAAAACGACCCCATCCTGCCCATTCCAGGCAAGTGCCTACAGTTTGTGAGCAGCATTCTGTGAAAGGCAAAATAACTAGGTGTGGACACCACCAAGAAATTTTTTATCACTGAATTTAACTTGTTCTTAAAATTCTAATGTCCTGGCTAATATTTATCCCTCAACCATCATCACTAAAACATATCATCTTGTCATTATTTCCTGGCTGTTTATGGGATCCTACTGTCTGCAAATTGGTAGCCATATTTCCTACGTTACAATAATTACCGCTTAATGTACTTCATTCGCTGTAAAGCGTTTTGATGGACTGAGGCGATGGAAGGTATATAAATGCAAATTCTTTTGTGTAATGTGCCATTATTCAGAGATGACATTCAGTTATTTTGATGTTAAGACCTATCTATTTTCACAGATATTGTAAAGATAAAGGCAATACCTTACTTTGAAAATAAAACAGGAAACACTAGATGTGCACAAGTCCATCAGAATTTGAAAAAACAGATTAAAGCTTCAAGATTATGCCTTATTTTTCTCTTTAAAGATCATGAATTACCTGTTACATCAGTCTTAATATTTGTTCTTGTATAATTGTTGAAGTAATTTTAAGTTTTTTACAAATTGACTCATCTGCTATTTCTGTTATAAAAAACCTAATTAGCATTTTTATTTTAAACAGTTGTGTGAAGTTTTGATGCTGAGGATGGGATTCAAGTTAATGTGGTTGGTACTTGGAGGAGTCAGGGTGCTATGGTGCCTAGCACCACAAACGGGCTACATACATCCTGATGAATTTTTTCAGTCTCCAGAAGTTATGGCAGGTAAAACACCTAATAACTCTTTAAAAATCTGTTTTTCAGAAAAAACTTTCTGTAATTTACTTTCCTTTGTTTGCTTTCAAAATAAACCACTTTATCCCATGCACATAAACATTGTAGATGTGAGGAAATAAGTTAGAGGGTGATATGATTCAACCCAACCTACTGACATCTGCATAAACCTAGAAGTATCCAGACCCAATTCTTTAGTGCGCTACTTGTCTGTAATCTATTGAGCAGCATTGGCTACATAAAAAAACAAATGAGTCATGTTGCTAGAGATTCAGGGATGAGTGTATAACCAAAATAAACTGAATACTTCAAAAACACAATAAATTAACTTTTTATTAAATGGTTATCAATGAAAATGTTTCTTTGTACAATTTCAGTTAAAAACACCTCTTGATTAAATAATAATCTTGCAGTAAAATGCTGCCTTGCAACAAAAACAAAGCGCTGTTATTGTAGTAAAACATTCCAAGGCACTGCAAATGAGTGGTAACAGATAAAATCTGACATTGAGCCACATGAGGATGTATCACGACAGCCCACTAAGAGCTTGGCCAAAAGGGTAAGGTTTAAGGAGCATCTTAAAGGAGCAAAGAGAAGTGGAGAGGTCCAGGGATGGAATTCCAGAGCTTGGGGCTCAGGCAGCTGAAAACAAAGCTACCAATTGTGGGTATTTACAATTGGAGCTGCAAAAAGGCCAACATTTGAGGAGCGCAAAGATCCCAGAGCATTGTAAGGTTACAGAAGATGAGTGAGTTCATTAAATAGAATTCATAGAATCCTTGCTGTACAGAAGGAGGCCATTCAGCCCATCAAGTTTGCAGCAACAACAGTCACACCAAGGGCCTATTCCCATAACCCCACATATTTACCTTACACGAGGTAACACAGCCAGTCAACCTAATGCGCACATCTTTGGAGCGTGGGAGGAAATCAGTATATCCGGAGGAAACCCACACAGGCACGGAGAATGTGCAAACTCCACACACAGTGACCGAGGCCAGAATTGAACCTTGATTTCTGGCACTGTGAGGCAGCAGTGCTAACCACCGTGCCGCCTGTAGTTAGGGAGGGATTTGAAAACAAGGATGAGAATTTTAAATTGAGACACTGAAGGGCCAGATGTGAATGTAGATCAGTGAGCACAGGTGGTGGGTGAATGGAATTTTGTGAGAAATAGGATAAATTCAGCTGAGTTTTGAATGAGTTTATGTAAGGAGCGCAGACAGGAAATTATTGTAAAGTCAAATCTACGTGTGGTAAAGGCATAGATGAGAGTTTCAGCAGCAGATCAGCTGAGGCAGAGCAAAGATAGGCAATGTTACAGTGGTGGAAGTAGACAGTCTTCTTGATCAATGGGTGGGATTGAAGGCTTATCCTTGAGTCAGATTAGATACTAAGGTTGTGAATGATCTGGTTCAGCCTCTGATATTAACCATGGAGCGGGGTGGCTGGGAATGGAGTTTGTGGGGTAAAATTAAGCTAACAACTTCCTTATGCTTAGTTAGAAATTTTTGCTTGACCAGGACTGAAGGTCTGATGAGCGATGTGGCAATTCAGATGGGGTGATCAACAGACGTGATGGAGTAGAGCTGGGTGTTGTCGGCATACATGTGGTTTTTGATATGATTGATATAGCTGAGGAGCAACACGTATATGAAAACCATTCAAAAGCATTTGTATGTTTTATTGACAGGTTCCATTCCTTATTTAGGCAAGGTACATATTCACAGGAAACAAAGGAGTTCAGTTTTTTTTCACTTTTCTATCGGGAAGCAACCTGACTCCTGAACTGTAACCAAGTACCTATTTATGAATGGGATCACTGATTTGATTTATTATTGTCACATGTATTAGTATTCAGTGAAAAGTATTGTTTCTTGCACGCTAAACAAAGTGTATTGTTCATAGAGAAGGAAAGGAGTGCAGAATGTAGTGTTACAGTCATAGCTAGGGTGTAGAGAAAGATCAACTTAATACGAGGCACATCCATTCAAAACTCTGGCAGCAGGGAAGAAGCTGTTCTCAAGTCAGTTGGTACATGACCTCCGACTTTTGTATTCTTTCCCCAACACTTGGAAGAGAGTATGTCTGGGGTGTGTGGGGGTCTTGATTATGCTGGCTGCTTTTCCGAGACAGTGGGAAGTGTAGACTGAGTCAATGGATGGAAGGCTGTTTTATACGATGGACTGGAATTCATTCATGACCCTTTGTAGTTTCTTGTGGTCCTGAACAGAGGAGGAGCCATACCAAGCTTTGAAACAACCAAAAAGAATGCTTTCTGTTGTGCATCTATGTGAAGAGTCATAGTGGACATACAATAGAAGATTAAAAAAAAATTCTGATGCAGTCTGACATTTATCAGCAAAGCGCATGTAATCTCATTAAAATACTGGCAAGACATTTGTATAAGATCAACCTTTATGGGCTGCTTAAAAAATACATTGTGGAAACCGGGTAGTTGTAAGTATTTTAAATTTGCATTTTGTGGATGCTCTCTTATAACACAAGCTTTCACAAAGCTAACCTATAGCAAAGTATCAGTTTTTTTCTTCAGTCTCTGTTTCGTATCCACATTTGTTAGCTCTGTTTATGACTCCATCTTCATGGTGAGACAAGGGGAAATTATAGAGTTAAAGATAGCTGGCAATTTCCAGGAATGATCCAGTAATACTTGCTTGATTAAAATGCTTCAGAGATTTGTTACTTTTGTTCCCTGATATTTTTAAGAAGCTAGAATATTGTTTTTCTTTATTAGAATGAAACCTCAGTGAAGTATTCTACCACAACCAAAAACCCAGAAGAGGAGTTCAATCAGGAATCAATGATTAGATGATTCCAAGTATGTGCTTTGAAAGCTTAGAGATTGTAGGAGCAATTGAAGACTGAAGGGATAAGAATTTTAATAGATTTTAAGTTCTGGAAAGGAATGATTTTGAGCACAAATTAAAGTAGCAAGTCACACTGAGAACACAAGGAAGACATCGCAATTGTCATTTGAAAGGAAAAGAGTAATGACCATATTAGTTTTTGATTATATTGACAAAGGTTGCCCATGAGGGAGCTTGGAGCCCAGAGGTGAGAGAAGAATCATCAATCAAATTTTTCGTATCTGACCAATGAGTGAAAGAGAGAAAAAGAAGTGTTTACCACAGGGGTAAAAAATCTTGTTTCCTTCAGCCAGCTTTAGCAATACAGGAGATGCAGGTCTATTAGAGATCAGTGAAGATAGTGAGATCAAGAATTGGAGGAGACTAAGATGAAATGAGCAAAGGTAAGATATACTAATTTGATGGCAGGATTTTATAGCATTTATAATACTTAAATATAGTTTGCTTTTGTCATTTCAGATGCATCTTTGTTTTCTTTACAGGTGATATTTTGAATCTCAAAACTTTCCGTACTTGGGAATTCAATGCAAGCCACCCCAGCAGATCAGTTCTGTTCCCATTGGTCACAACTGGATTTTCATTCATAATACTTAAAAGTTTACACAATTCTGGACTTCTTGGCAGCATACAAAACAGCTACAATTTGTTGGTTTTCCCAAGATTCTACCTGACATGCCTGTCCTTTATACTAGATTATTCTGTATACCAGTTAGCCTGTCTCTGGGGAACAAATCCATGGCATGCACTAACACTGCTGGGTGGGTCACATGTGATGCTGGTTTTTTACACCAGGACATTTTCAAATGTTATAGAAGCAGCTCTTTTTGCATTACTGCTGCTGTTGGTGGCCATGGACATAAAGCTAGCAAGTATGGCACTGCATCCTGGGAAAAAGGAAAGAAAGAACAATAAACATCTTATTGGGATTGTTTTGGTTTCGGGTTTTTTTAACAGGCCCACATTCATTGCTTACGCTTTAGTACCAATGCTCCGGTGGCTTTCTCGTGATCAGAAAGGAACATTTCAATTTTGTTTAACACAAGTTATGAAGAATTTGTTTGGTCTTTTATCTTCTGTGATTGCAACCAGCTTTCTTTTCGTCATGACTGATGCCTTGTATTTTGGTTCATTGTTGTCTGAAATGGATTGTCTTTTGAAAGATGGGAATACCATGTATTCACTATTTGTCAACATAAGCCAATGTCTAGTTTTAACCCCTGTCAATCTTATTTTGTATAACTTGGACCAAAAAAGCCTTATTGCACATGGTAGTCATCCCTGGTTTACACACCTGACTGTCAATGGCTTGCTGCTGTTTGGTGCTCTTCATGTGTCTGCTGTTGTAACTGGTGTCAAAACAATGGTCAGCAAATTTGCCTGCAAAGCCAACTATCATATTTCTCACAATGACAATTTGGAAAAGAAATTGCCTGCGCAAGGTCCTGCAGCTACTCAAATTGCTGAATACTTATTGTTGGTTTATTTTATCCCTATCATCATTCTGTCAATGTTTAGTCACCAGGAGCCACGGTATATCAGCCCACTCATTGTGCCACTTGTTATTCTCAGTGCTCCAAAATGTGAAATGCAGAAGTGGAAATTTGTAATAGTCCTGTTTAATGTCTTGGGGTCAGTGCATTTTGGTTGTCTGCACCAGGGTGGATTAATTCCTTGTCTGTCCTATTTAGAAAAAACACTTCACTCAAGGAATCCTCTGGCTAACCCACTTGAGCATAGTTTGGTATTTTACCACACCTACATGCCTCCTAGGTATCTCCTGAATGTTAAATCGGATGAGAAGTTTACCCGAATCATTGACCTGGCAGGGTCTGATGTGTCAATGCTCAACAACACAGTGAATGGGCTATTTGAGGATTTCTCTTCTAAACACATGGGCAATAATCAGGAAATGAATATATACATCATCGCGCCTGGCACTGTTCAACATGATATTGATAACTGTGGTTTGCAGTGGAAAACTGTTGCATCATTCTTTCCTCATTTAACTATGGAAGATCCTCCTGACATTCCTTCTCTTCTTTCTGAAGATGGATTGAACCAATTAAGTCTTTACATTTTCAAAGTGCATACAAAGTCAAAGAAATCAGAAACTTAATAGGACTCTGTTCGGTTTTTGGTGTCTTCCTGTTCTCTATTTCTCTAGTGTGTTTGTGGGTATTTTGGTGTAGGATCTAATTGTTAAAGCATCAAGATCCTTTTGTAGAATTTGTGGAAGTATTTGCAGTAATTGAAACCTGAACACAATGGAATAAGACATCTTTTAAACATGATTTTAATCAAAGAAACATGCAAATAATGTACCTAAGTATTGTAGTTTAGTTTCTCATCTGGAGAATGGTTATCGTGTAACCAAAGTCTTCAGAAAACATTATTATTATTATGGTGATCCCGGGCAGTATATTGAAATGGGTTTATGGCCTCTAGTATCCCTTCTGTAAGCTACTAATTTGGGTGTTGTCAGGCAGATCCCCATTGCCTATACTAGTAGTCTATTAATTCGTGACATTGGTGAAAAAGATTAAAGAAACTTTATATTTTGCTATGTAATGATGTGGGGCAAATGGGTGGAGGAATCCTTAAAGGAATAAAACTTGATATTTATGAGAACAAATGTATTGTTTTTGGAAATAAAATGTTACATTACAAAGCCTCTTTGTAATGCTGGGTGCGTCATAATATCATAGTTCTCGAGATCACATTACGACAATTGTAATATAGAGAAAACGGGACATATCAATTATACCATCTATTTCCCTTCCAGCCTTATGATTCTTGTTACTCATATTAAATGAAGTATCTAAAGGTGTGCACACTAGGTAAGATCATTTTTCAGTTTTTCATGTAGTGAATGTGATCCATTTCTCCTTTTTGTCTTATGATGTATCAGTTAGCATTTGGAACACTTTGACCTACATGTGATGGTGGAAGATTTATATTCACTTTGCAATACTTGAGGTCAAAAAGAAATGGTCAAACTGAACATAAGGTGTATATCATCTTTTCAGATTAAGTTACGTTCCAATTTTATGGATGAAGACATTGTGCAATTTGAGAGTTGTCTTTTCTTCCATGTTAGGGTATATGTGTGTAAAGTAGATAATAAGTATAATTTTAAATGGTGAAGGGAGACACTTTCCTTCCTATTGAACTAATGATAGATAGCTATTCCACTATACTTGACAAGATTAATATAGTCCAATGATGTTGTTCCCAGAAAGAAAGCACCAGTTATTTTCCCTTTTCAGGAAAGTGGCTGATATTTGCAAAAAAGATTATCATGCATTGGCAGTGATCCAGTTATTAATGTAAAATGCAATGAGATGGAAAACAAAACAAAAATGATGTGGGGAGGAGAGAAAATGAAAGTGTAATGTACAAGTGACAATATTGAAAGAGGAACTAAATTAGTTGATTGCTTTTGCAAGTGTTAAATTTTATTTAGGGAAATTTGCAGTATAGAATAGTCATAAAGACCGAATATTGGTGATTATTCTAGAGCCTAAGATTTTCAAAACTTCATACAATTCCAGGACAGAGAATATCCTCATTTAATCCTATTGGAACATTCTCATTCAATAAGGAGGCCTTTTAGGCAATTAGAAGGGAAAACAAATTGGTGATCCCCATGTTGGAAAGGGATGGAGATGATAATTCACAAATTTTAGAAATGTTTTGGTAATTAATTCCTTTGACTACAGGAAATGATGCAATTCAAGTGACAACAGATGGGATGTAAATGCTGCTCTTGCCAGCAATGCTGTCATCTTAGGAAGGAATAAAAAGATTGCGAGCAGCATAGCAGCCTTAGAAATCATTGCCAGCTAAAGCTGGGGGGTGAAAACTGAATCATTATAAATATACCAATAAAGTCTGTACTAGACAGAAAAAGTAATCTTTATTTTACGTTAAGGGACAGATGCTAAAGCAGGCTTATCCAGCCTGTGAGCCGAGAGCCACACTGTGGCCCATGAAGCTCCTTTATGCGGTCCCTGGATCCACTAATCAAAATGCTGGGAAGACCAGTCAAAGAATTCTGCAAACCAATTTTGCTGTATAGGGCATTGGTGAGGCCGCAACTGGAGTACTGTGTGCATTTTTGGGCGCCGCACCTGCGCAAAGATATTTTGGCCTTGGAGGGAGTGCAGAGAAGGTTTACTAGGCTGATACCGGAGTTGAGGGGGTTGAGCTATGAGGAGAGGCTGAATAAACTGGGCTTGTACTCGTTAGAGTTTAGAAGAATGAGAGGAGATCTCATTGAGACGTATAAGATGATGAATGGGATGGATAGGATAGAGGTGGAAAGACTTCCCGCTCAAAAAAGACAATAGGACTAGGGGGCGCAGCCTCAAGATAAAAGGGGGGCGGTTTAGAACGGAGTTGAGGAGGAACTTCTTCACTCAAAGGGTGGTGAATCTCTGGAATTCTCTGCCCGTTGAAGTGGTGGAGGCTGCCTCGCTAAATATTTTTAAGACGCGGGTTGATGGGTTTTTGATAGGAGAGGGCATTAAGGGTTATGGGGAGAGGGCGGGAAAGTGGAACTGAGCAGCGACAGATCAGCTATGATCTTATTGAATGGCGGGGCAGGCTCGAAGGGCTGGATGGCCTACTCCTCCTATTTCTTATGTTCTTATGTTCAAAGGGCTGCCCCCTCAATTCACAGCCTGTTTCTCTACTATGTTTGCTGTTGCTATGGGAAGAGACTATGGGGCACACTGGGCCAAACAGACTTTGCCCCCCCCCGTTGCTTTCTTCCCACTCACTTGTTTTTCCCTTGTTCCTACCAGTCTTTGTATCGCAGTCAAGGCTTCCCACCTGGCCCATTACAATACGTGGCAGACCATCAGCTCCTGGGAGACCCAGACTGCTGCTGCTACCTGGGGAACTAGCCAAGCATGCTGTGTTTAAGGGGATAAAGGTGGTGACCAAGTACATCAGCTCCAAGTACAACTGTGCTGTAGTGAAAAACACACCCACCTCTTGATGCTGTACTTCCTGATTTGACTGTAAATATCACATGTGACCTGGTAACTGATCCATGTGGTGATGTCCCAGATCACAACTTTCTGTGCAAAATCTGGACAACCCACAACCACTTGATAGCCTAGTCAAGTTTTTTTTGTCACTTACTGCGCATGAGGAATGGCTCAAATTTGACTCTAGCCATCCAAGTTAGACCATTGCCCATATTCTGAACTTCTGTCTTGAAAGATCCTTTTTTAGTAGCTTAACAATTCACACTGCATCAGCTGAAGCCATTGAATGGAATATTAACATCAACAGCTTCTCCAGCTATTTGAATAAAAAAGACTCCGAATGTACAAAATTAGTGTGCCGGGATAGTTTTCCATATAACAAACCATGATTTAATGGCTCATCTGAAAGATGACACCTCCGACAATGCTGCAGTACCTCACTACTACGCTGCGGTGTCAATCTAGATTTGTGCCCCACTGTCTGGAGTGGGAATTGAAGCTACAAGCCTCTAATTCATAAGTGAGAGTAGGGAAATGTGATACATTAATAATGCCAGATGTAATGAACTTACAAGTGATGAGAATCACTCAAAGAGCTTTAAGACAGTTTGGAGATGTAAGTTCGGCAAATTTAAACAACCTAGATTTCTTGCTATAACAAAGGCAAAAAATGCTGGAAATAGCAATTGGTGAAGAGAGAAAGAATTGATGTTTCAGATGGATGATTCGTACCTCATTTTTTAGCATATCACTTTTTTGTACTAAATTTATAGCTGTTTAAATTTCTGAAAATTGCTTGACCGATCATTTTGTGCCCACTCAACAGCGTGTGGAAGCTATATTGTTATTTGTAAAGAGCTAGGAACTAACTGTTTATGCAGATGTATTGGGGGGAGTCAGTTAGCTTAGTTGGTTGGATGGCTGGTTAGTTGAAGTAGAGTGACCATGTAGGGTTCAATTCCTATACTGGCTGAGGTTATTCACAGAGGCCCCGTCTTCCCAACATTACTGCTCTTCTGAGGTGTGATGACCCTCTGGTTAAATCACTACCAGTTAGCACTAGCTCAAAGGGGAGACCACCCTATGGTCATCTGAGACTATGGAAACTTTACCTTTTTAGTGAGCAACAGTCTGTCCAGCAGCCACGTGGGGAGTTGTAAGAAACATAGGTGGTGAAGTGCCAACGTTTTCAATGTTAGTAGAAGTATGATTATTTTGAATTTGAACATATACGGCACAGTAGTTAGCACTGCTGCCTCACAATGCCAGGGACCCGGGTTCGATTCCCAGCTTGGGTCACTGTGCAGAGTCTGCATATTTTCGTGGGTTTCCACTGGGTGCTCCAGTTTCCTCCCACGGTCCGAAAGACATGTTGATTAAATGCACTGATCATGTTGAATTCTCCCTGTGTACCCCAACAGGCAGCTGTGGGTAGCGACTAGGGGATTTTCACATTAACTTCATTCCAGTGTTAATGTAAGCCTAATTTTGACACTAATAAACTTTTTTAAAAAAACTTAAACATAGAAAATAAAAGCAATAGTAAATCATCTGGCCTTTTGAGCTTGCTTTGCCATTCATTTTGATCATCAAAATTAATATCCTGCTTTCTGAGAGTTAGAAGGGATTACTGACATACACAATCCCTACAGTACAGAAAGGGATCATTTGACCCATCGAGTCTGCACCAACCACAATCCCACCAGGCCCTACCCCCCTATCCCTACATATTTTACCCATTAATCCCTCTAGCCTACACATCTCAGGACACTAAGGGCAATTTTTTTTTTAGCATAGCCAATCAACCTAACCCACATCTTTGGACTGTGGGAGGAAACCAGTTTTTTTTTCAGGAAAAAAATTAAGGTGGAGGAGGAAGGTCACAGTATAAAGATATTGAACTTAATGTTGAGCCTGAAGGCTAGGACATGTCTAATTGGAAGATGAAGTGTTGGTCCTCCACCTTCCAGCGAGACGGAGAAAAAAAAGTTAAGTTTATTCATTAGTCACAAGTAAGGCTTACATTAACACTGCAATGAAGTTAGTGAAATTCCCCTAGTCGCCACAGTCTGGCGCCTGTTTGGGTTATTGGACCTAACCAGCATGTCTTTCAGAATACTAGGTGGGTGAAACGATCCATTGAACAGTCAAGACAATTCCTGCCCAAAGATGGAGGTGACAGAAGAAGACTTCAGCATTGTGCCAAGCTTGAAATTGATGAGGTGAGGACATATGGGGATGAAACTGAGTCCTTTGCTGAGTACAGAATGTTCAGCATTAGAAAGGACTAGCTCAGAGGATACAGTGAATAAATGGTGAGGGTTTGAATGAAATTGAGGAATGGTATCTGATGGACTGGAAGAGATGGAGAATCCCACATGGACGTTGCTACCATAAGAAATAGGAGGTTGTGTCCCTTAGTATGTGAAGAGAAGAGAAAAAGCTTGTTAAGGCATTGTATGAGACAAGGAATAAAATGGAACTGGGGATAAGGACTGCTTTGAGAGGGTGAGTTGGTGCTACTGGTGTGTGAATCTGAGTGTACATCAGTGACTGGCACTGAGTGTGGATCTCAGAATATGGAAAGAATGGCTGTACAAAGAGTGTTGCATATCCTGGAGACACCTGAATTCCTGCTTTGATTCACAGCATGAGGGACGGACGTTCCCTTGGGGTGAGTCAGATACAGATACTTCCTGAGCAAGAAAATGTGGCTGTGGAAGTGAGTTTTGTTAAACACCACGAAGGAAATGGAGAACAAACGGGAATCGTTAAAACAATGCAGGGCATCAGAAAAATCTCAAATGTAGATGAGAATGGACTGGGTAAGTGGAGAGAGGATGGAGTCAAGAGAGGAACTGAGAGAAATCTACATTGTAGAGGAAAGATGAAAATGCCAAAGGTCACCACCCGTGTAAAGAAGATGATACCAGATATTTGTCATCAACCATTTCAAGAGTGATGACTTCCATACTAATAGTGACTGACATACAGATTATTGTTCATGTTGAATTTGTTGGGAATGATCAATTTGGGGAGGGCGTGGGGGGAGAAACGTTATGTATTTGTATTCTTTTTGGCTTGCTGAGCTCTGCTGTATTAGTATATTCACCAGGACTGACATAATTAATCCCTAGTATGGAAAACAGGCAGAGAAGCAGTAGCCATGTAAGAGAATGCACACCTGTAAATGAAGCTTTTTTGATTTTAACTTGCCATGCTCTCTGATGTTGTTCTCCAATATACAACAGTTAGGCTATGTATTGATACAGTTCACTTGAATAACTCCTTGCAGGTGAACCTTATGAGGATATTATTGATGATATCATTACTTGGGGTTGTACTATGCAAGAACATGATGCATGTCTTTATCTTGTCTTTGACAGAATTAAGACAATCCAATTAACCTTTCAAAATGCAGATTCAGGGTCAATCAGATTCCTTATGTGGGGGACCATTTACTCACAGTCAATGGTGTAAAATCCAATCCAGAAAATGCAGCGGCTATATGACAGATGGCCATTCACATGGACAAGCATGATTTACAGAGATTTCATGGTGTGACAAATTATCTTTCTAATTCCATGTTGTAGTCAGGTCACTGAACCTCTTTGTTAATGTCTCTACCAGGACATCAAAGGGGGCTGGCAAGAGAATCACGCAGCAGCCTTCAACATACTGGAGCACCCACACAAGCACTTGAGCTCCTGTACTCGTATCAGTAGATGCCTTCCAGTATGGACTTGATACGGTCTGCATCCATAATGACTTTTGCTTCAAGGCCACTGATGCTGAGATGCGTAGACTGAAACATAACTTATATTGCTTTACTCTTCTGTCAGAAGTTTCATTAAGCAATATATGGTTGTCCTGCAGCTATTGAAACAGATCACTCAATTATGGCACTAGAGGTGCTGTGCTGTGCTGTCATTGAATTCAGGAACTTACAGGCAGATATCACATGTAGGCAACTGCATGACGCCATTATGAGGAGCTGGCCAGAATCCTCAAGGAAACTTCCTCATGAGCTCTGCATATTCTTCACCATCAGAGATAAACTAACTACAGGATGAATTTGTACTGCATGGTCTGCAATTTGTTATCCCTAATGCCTTCCAGAGCTACTACATACAATAACTACATCAAAGGCACCCAGGTTGGAAGCAACCAGATACAGGGTCAAAAAAATCACCATACTGGCTTCCCATGTGCATGACATGAAAAGAAAAAATCTCCAAATGCACACTGCAATGTACTCAAGCGCATCCAGCATAGGGAGGTCTGGGACCTCGTGTAAAGCAGCTTCCATGGTCATTTACAGCAGCTGACATCTTTGAGTGGAATAGTAAACAGCACATTTAGTCTTAGTTGATTTATATTCTGGGTGGTTTGAACTTGACTACCTGCCAAACGTGACGAGTGAAACAGTTGGAAAGCTTAAAAGACATAGCATCCAACAAAGACTCATGACAGACGCCATTTGCCAGTTTGGCTGCTGAATTTTACAACTTTGCACACATGTGACTTTGAGCATATGAGGAGCAGCCCCCTTATCTACAGTCAGACAGCCTAGCGAAATGTGCAAGGAATTAAACAGACTACTACGTGCACTCCTTGGCCTGCAAAATTTACCGTGGCAGAATCTGCCTTCATCAGCACAGTAACTCTTCCCAGTGCAGCAGGATTACAGTCGCTACTGCCAAGGCTCTGCTGCAGCTCAAACTTGAAAAAATGGAAATGATGCTCTCCTGCAATACAGATTGAGAAGCAAGATGCAGTATGATCGACATGCCCACAGACTTGGCCTTCTAACACTAGATCAAATGGTCAGGATTCAGACCGCATGTGGCCATGACAAGTTGACGGTGTACACAGCAATGCCCTGCGATCAAAGTTACGTGGCAGCCTCAGGCGGAGGCCACTATGTAAGCAATTACCACTGTTGTAGGTAAAATAATGCCTCTGAGACTGTGGTTTTTATTTCAAAACCCTGGGGTTTATTCCAGAATTTTGGGAGAAACTGGTTCCTTACAATGGACTACCAAACTTCTCATAGAACACAAACACAAGTGGGCATTTATACATTGAGTCTTAGTGTCAATCACGATTTCAAGTTTCCCATTCTGGCCAGAACTCCGGGTTATCCTTCCTTGGTTGTGATACAGCCCCAGATTTAATCATGATTCACAGTCCAGCTGGCAGCTGCAGTCATGACACGGGCTTAATCCAGTACGACTCAAAACCCTTTTGCAGCAGCACTGGCATCCCTGTCTTTGAAGTTACTTGTGCGATCGCGGCTGTCCCAGCAGGAATCTTCCTGTTAAAAGTTGGTATCGCAATCTGCCATCAGCAGCTGTCAGAAGCCGGTATCGTAAACTACCATCTGTGTAACGATGTCCGACTAACACAAATTACAAAGTCTACAAGATAACAGTCACATTAAACTATCTGTCTTTATAAAAATGAGAGTTAAAGCATGTGAGACATGAACAAATAACTTGCTTATACTGCTCTTGGCAGTAATATTTGAGAAGATCAGACATGATGAAGGATTATGTTTGTGACATATTCTAGGTACAAAATCCATTAACCCTTTCCCTACTTCACCGCCATCTCCTGCATGTATCAGATCCACCACAAACAGATAACATGGCACTTAGGTCATCTGGGCCCCCTGCAGCAGCACACATGCCGATATTTACAGAGGCCAAATGTAGCATCCCATGTTCCTAGCAGGACACTGGCCCCAGAAAGACTACAACAACAACACCAACTAGTGTAACGACACACTCAGGACTTCTGAGCAGGCCAAACACGAGATTCCAGGACTTTATTACCACTGTTTTTTCAATTTCAGTTTTCTTTCCAGCAGAAAAAGGGAGAGAGAAGGAGATGGCTATGCACGAATTGATACAATCTGTACCTCCAATATATATATGTTACATATATGTAAGTAGTTATGCATTTTTAGCTCATTTGAGTGTATGTCACGCAGTAGTCTCCTATTACACCCACTTATACGTCAAGTCACCTGGTGTTCCAACTAAACAGGAAAGAAGTCAACCGAATAGTCACAGAGAACGTAATGACACGGCTATGAAAAGAAATCACAAGGGTGGAAAGAGGAAATTATATCCAGGAGAGCAGACAGAGTACAAGTGTTTAAACAGTGAAAAAAACTACCTTGTTGAAAATCCTCTTGTCAGTGATTCAGGGAACCTACAACATCTACAACCTTCTCAAACATCTGTAGGGAAATGGAAAACAATGAAGCTAAGGATGGTAAAATATCCAAGCGGAAAGCCTGTCAGAAGAAAACTAGTAATTCTCCAAGATAGGCATTCCTAGAAAAGAAGTGGCAATGGATTAAAGGGCAAAATAAGCAAGATATTGTGGTTATTGGAATCTGAAACGAAAGCAGAGAATACCAGAAACACTCAGGAAAACTGGTAGCATATTGGGCCCTGTAAAGGTTTTGGGAGGAAGGGGAAAAGGTGAAGGCAGAGGTGCAGGAAATGGATCAAATGCAGTTGCGAGCACTTTCAATCACGGTGTTGGAGGGAACTTTTGTTTGGAAAAAGGCACATATGTCAAAAGTGCCATTTTTAACTGTGATATCTTCATAACACTTGCGACAGAGGTGGAGAAAATGGGATGGAGTCCTTAACAGGAAGCAGATTGCAAGGACCTGTAGTCGAGGTAGCTGCGGGAGGTAGTGTATTTGTAGTTAATGTTCGTGGTCAGTCTATCATTAGAAATGGAGATGGGTCAAAGAAGGGAAGGCAATGGAAATGTTAGCAATGAACCGTTTGAAGATGAGGGACGGTTGGAAATTCAAAGCAAAATTGATACATTTTCCCAAGTCCAGATGAAACTACAAAACAACACTAATACAGTCATTGATGTAACATAAAAGGAATTGCAGGACTGGGCCTGAGCAGGACCTGAACAAGGAATGTTCCACAAAATCCACAAAAAGGCAGGCATAACTGTGGCCCATGTGACTACACATAGCCATACCATTTATTTACAGGAAGTGAGCTAAGTTAAAGTGAAATTAATGGCAGAAGAAGTTCAGCCAGGAAGATGAGAGTGTTAGTGGACAGGGATTGTTTAGGCCTCCCCTCAAGCAAGAAATTTGGAGCTCTCAGACCTTCCTGTTGGGGGATATAGGTGCAGACGGATTAGACATCCATGATGTTAATGTCAGGGAATTGGAGATTGTTTCTGTGACATAGACCATCAGAGGAATCACAAGTGTGGGTGGGAAGAGATTGAAAAAAGGAAGGGGATGGAGTCAAGATGGCAAGAATTAGGTCTGTGGGCAGGAGCAGGCTGATACAATGGTTTACCAGGGCAGTTCTGTTTGTGGATTTTGGGAACAAGATGGAAGCATGCTAAGCGGGGTTTGGGGATTATAATGTTGGAGATTATGGAGGGAAGATTCTCAGGTGATGAGGTCAATGACAGTGCTGGAGACAATTGTTTGTTTAGCAGTGATGCCATGGTCCAGGGCAATTAAGGAGAACTTGTCTGAGAGTTGGTGCTCAGCCTCTGTAAGGTAGAGATCAGTACAGCAGACATCAATGCCACTACCATTGTCAGCAGGTTTGATCACAAGGTCAGGGTTAGGACCTAAGGGAACAGAATGTAGCAAGTTCAGAGGAAAATACGTTGGAGTGGTGAGAGGAACAGAGAGATTGAGAGGGCTGATGTTGTGTGAACAGTTCTCAATGAAAAGATAAAGAGTAGGGAGGAGGGTGAGGCCAAGGCAGAGGGTGAATACTGTAAGTGGGTGAAAAGATCCATTGAATGCGGGGAAGACTCCTGCCCAAAGTAGTGAGCATGGATATGGAGGTGATGGAAGAAGAGTTCGGGATTGTGCTGAGCCCGAGATTGATTGATTAAGGTGAGGGAGTCTGGAGATGAAACTGAGGCCTTTGCTGAATACAGAATCGAAGAGGGGCTGATTGGAGTGTATAGTAAATAAACGAGATGAAAAGAAGGAATGGTGTCAGAGTGTAGAGAAGGTGTGAAGGCTCCTAGATAGGCTTTGCTACCTGGAAATTGTTGGAGTTTGTGTTCCTTAGTGCCTGAAAGGAAGAGAAAAAAATCTCCCTGTTAAAGCATCGGATGTGATGAAAAATAAAATGGAACAGGGGACAAGGACAGCATTGAGAGAGGATGAGTGAGTACATATGGAGGCAATTGGCACTGAATGTAGACCTCAGAATGGGATGAGAACAGCAATCTGAGGAATGTTGTATATGCCAGGGATCATAGAAACCCTACAATGCAAAAAGAGGTCATTGAGCCCATCAAGCCTGCACCGACCACACTCCACCTCAGGCCCTATCCCCTTATCCCTACATATTTACCCTCTAACCTACTTTTCTCAAGAAACTAAGGGGCAATTGTAGCATGGCCAATTGACCTAACCCCCACAAATTTGGATTATGGGAGGAAACCAGAGCACCCGGAAGAAACCCACGCAGACACAAGGACAACGTGCAAACTCCACATAGACAGTAACCCAAGCCAGGAATTGAACTCAAGTCCCTGGAGCTGTGAAGCAGCAGTGTTAACCACTGTGCTACCGTGCCATCCCAATATCTGTAACACTGTGTGGATTCAAAACATGAGGGAAAGAATTTCAATTGGGAACCACATGAGCTGAGATAGAGACAGAGACAGCCAGTGTGGAAGGAAATGTGGCTGAGAAAGCGAGTTTTGGTAAACACCAAGAGGGAAATGAAAAGAAATGAAGACGAACATGGTAAAAGGGACATAGGGAAATCTCATCGGAGAGAAAAGCAGCCTTTCTTTACAGTAGGCATTCCTGGAAGGGAAATGGTGGTGAATTAAACACTAAACCAAGTAAAATACTGTGGATGCTGGAATCTGAATCAAAAGCAGAGAATGCTGGAAAAGGTCAGCAAGTCTGGCAGAATCTGCAGGAAGAGAAAATAGAGTTAACGTTTCAAAGGAGGGTTTTTGCATTGAGGCAAGAAACGTATGGGATATGAAACTAAGGGTTTAAGATGGAGGAGAAAGGTTACAGGGTAAAGTTGTTGAACTTAATGTTGAGTTCTCAAGGCTGTAATGTGCTTTATCAGAAGTTGAGATGCTGTTCATTAAGTTTGTGTTTTGTTTCAGTGGAATTTTGCAGCAGGACAAGGATGGACATGCGGGCATTAGAGCAAAGTGTTGAGTTATTGTGGAAAACAACAGGAAGGCTCAGGTCATCCTATAGGCTGAGTTTAGGTGTTCCACAAATTGGTCACCCAATTTGCATTTAGTCTTTCCATTGTAGAGGAGACCACATTGGAAGCAGCTGTAAAGTAGACCATATTGAAGGAGGTGCAAGTGAAACACTGCTTAACCTGATAGGAGTGTTTTGGCCTTAAATGATGTGGAGGGTGGAGGTAAAGGGGCAGGTGTTGCACCTTCTGCAAGTGCAAGGCAAGATGCCACGGGAAGGGAATGGGAATTTGGCTTGAAAGAAGAGTGGACCATAATGTTAGGGAGGGAGTGGTCCCTGCAGAATGCTAAAAGTGGTGTTGAAGCAAGAATGTGCTTTGGATGGCATCATGTTGGAGTTGGTGAAAATGGCAGAGAATGATTTCTTGAATGTGGAGGCTGGTGAGATGGAATTTGAGGACAAGGGGGACTATATCCTGGTCCTGGAAGGAGGGGAAGGGGTCAGGGAAATGGTTAAATCCGGTTGAGTGTCCAATCAACCACACTGGGAATACCTCAGTTATGCAAAAAAGCAGACATGTCAGTAGTGCCATTTGCGGTGGTGGCATAATCATAACATGTAATGGAGTTGAAGAAAATAGGAGAAAGTGATTATGTCCTTCCAGGAAAGACTTGTCAAGGTAGCTTGGGAGTAGGTGAGTTTGTAATAAATATTGCTGGTCAATCTATTACTGGAAATGGAGACAAAGATGTCAAGGAAGGCAAGATAACTGTTGGTTATGAACTATGTGAAACTGAGAGGGATGGAAATTGGAAGCAAAATCAATACATTTTCCTAATGTCAACACTCTTAGGAGGTCCAAAAAGTTTCCAAGACTGGAAAGGTTTGGGCAATCTCGGCCTAAGACGTGCATATTTCTAAGCCTTCCTTGCTGACACTGTTCTAACTGATATGAATCCTGTGAAGTGGATGCACAACTGTGTTGAAGATTGGCAATTAGTCCTTTGCAACTTCCTGAGGTACAGTCAAATTAATATACTTTTATTGATCTTATCACAAACCATAAAGTACGTCTAATCTGCAAAGGCTGTGCAAGTTGACACATTTTATGGTACATGAACAATATTTACCACCTGGATCAGCATGACATTCAGCTAGAAGAGCGATGTTTATTATGGTCATTTGGATCATTTTTTTATTCAAGCATTTACCTAACTGGCTATGGCTCACATAGGTGGACAAACGTTTTTTCACCTCCCATCCTCCAAGATCTTGGAAAAATTCGTGGAATTTGGAATCAACAGGACCCAGCCCAATGTACAACAACAGCTTGTATTTAAATAATATTTTTAACAGAGTGTCACAAAGTGAAATAAGTACCAAGCCAATGGAGGAGACATTGGTACAAGTAAGCAAAGGTTTGATGAAAGATGTAGGTTTAAAAAAAAACTTAGAGGAAGAGCGAGGGGAGTAAGGAAGGAATTGTAGTGTTTATGGCTTAGATGGCAGAAAGCATGACCATCTATTGTTGGATGAAAGAAGTGAATGATACTTAAAAGACCAGAGTTAGAAGAACAGAATTCTTAAAAGGGTGTCAGGCAGAAAGTGATTACAGATTTAGACATGGGAGTGGCTGTGCAGGCATTTGAACACTAGGATGAAATTTTTGAACAGAGGCATTGGTAACTGGGGAAGGAAATGGGGAGTCCTTGTGTAATGACTTCAATGAGGCCATTGAAATTGGCCTTTTGGAGTATGAACTTACTGATTAAGCATCCAATTGATGGGCCAGTCAGAGAATCTTTTCCTAACCAGAAGTGTCAGTTCCTCTGCTAGCAGTCTGTGTATTGCTGTTAGAGTTTGTAAATAAAGGGATTTTAATGAAGAGACTTCTGCCTCCAAAGAGTTATTGTACTATGTGATACAGCATCTTTCAGAACTGAAGCTCAGCTCAGGGCCAAGGCCAGTGATGATAACAATCTGGTTCAGCCTGACACAGCAGCAAAGAAGGCATTAGAACTTGTGGCTAGGAAAAGCAGTTTGTGATGAGAGCTGGACAGTGGCTTCCATCTTCCTGAAATTTAACCAGAAGACATTTCAGCTCATGCAGCACTGGATGTCAGTCAAGAAAACAAAAACCTTTTGTGTGACCACTAATGCCACAGGGGAAGTAAAAGACAATGAGAAGCCCAGAGTTAGAGAAACAAAGTCCAGGCATGGGGATGCAAAAGTATAAAAGGCACCATAGAGCCCTTCACATCACACAATGTTTAAAGTATCCAGCCCAATTGACCAGTTCCTGGGTTGGCAACCTGTGGTTCATGAGCTACATGGGGCTTATTAAAGATTCACGTGGTTGTTGACCTTGATTGATCAAACATACTTTTTCTCATGATCGATGTTTAAAAAATTGACAACTAAATGTGTTTCTAATTAAAAAGAATATTAGATTTCTATATATCTCCTGGGCAATTATTATTTTTAATGGAACAGCTAGAATTTATGTAAGTTTTGATCACAAAAATAAAATTCTGAAAACTTGCTTGGATCAAAAGTCATAAAAAGGTGCATTATTTTGCCAGCCAAAATGACATCACATATTATGATGTTAATGGCTTATGTATTGTCTGCTATCCAATCATTTAAATCGCTCACAGACATTGATGGTAACTAAAAGACTTGTTTTTGTTTTTTTAACCTTTGATCAACACTGTAATTGAGAGAAAGTATCATTCAATTAACAATATTCTTGTAAAAACCTTTAAAATGGTGTTGATAATCAAATGCCCACTTAAATTTATATTAGTACAAATCCATCAGTGTTCTTTTGTAACCAGTAATGTGCTCTTCACATTTAACCATACTTTTATTTTTGTATCACTTGCAAATTTTAATATCCTCAAGCCCATTTATATACATTGAGAAGAACAGTAGTACCAACACTATTTGCTATGATAATGTTTCTAAATGTGCGAAGATATCAAAGATTTTAGTTTATAAACTGTTGGTTAACACTGAGGACATATAGTGATTATATTAACTGTTTTATTTTGCATTGTTTCAAATTGTTAATACTTCAAGGGGACCTAATCACAAATCACTATTACAGTCAGGACTAAGTGGTAGAATCAATCTAGATACGTGAATATAAAAATTGCCCCAGATTTTATAGCATGTATCAAATTTCTTTGCTATGAAATATTCTAATTAATTTTTCATATTTTCTTTTGCTACACATTTGTTCTACCTACGTCAAAAGGACTACTGCTGTTCTAGTGAGTGTTTGCAAAGATGCTCAGGATGGTATGGTTGGCACTTGGGTTTTTCAGGGTGCTGTGGTGTCTGGCTCCACAAACCGGTTACATACATCCTGATGAATTTTTTCAGTCTCCGGAGGTTATGGCAGGTAAAAAAAATTCTGACAATTTCCTTGAATTCTATTTTCTACAATTTTTTTTGCCGTGATTAGTAATTTTGTTTCCTCCAAGCAATTAGCCTTTTGTATCTCAGGTTCAGAAGACAAAACTCAACATGCCTGGTCCACTTGATTGCAGGTGTACCTCTGACAAATGGAACCCTGCCTGTCCACCACACCGAAAGCAAATGAAATTGAAAAAGTCACCTCTACTCTTTGTGGAAACCCAGTTCCAAATTCCAGTTAAGGGTGGGATTCAAAGTCAATGATGTTTGTTTTGGACTTCTTCCCAATATTTTTACTTAAGTTCAATGAAAACGTCAGCTTCTGTAGATTTGATATAACATAGTCTAATGCATAAAGTATACTATATACTTGTGCTTTTGATATCAGGTTACACATCTGGAAAAGATGCCAATAGATATGCTTTACCTCTTGGCAAGGACAGAAAAAGCAACAATGATAGACCAAAGCTATTGATTAAACTTTGAGAGGTTTTTTTTAATGGAAGCGATGATGATTTAGCAGGTTAAAAATATCAACACTTTTTAATAATTTCAGCATAGCATTATTTTGGGATTCTAGTTATCTTTGGATAATTTTGTCAACATCTCAGCCTCCATTTGAGTTCTGCCATGTCAAACTTGACCTAGTGAATTAGACAAATTAAACAAGTTGCCATCAGCAGTCATAGAGTTCCTAATCACACCAGATTTCAAAGACATATGATGTATCACATACCTGATAAACAGACCTACAAAATCGGCACGTGTCTTTGGTCAGTGATATATTTTCTGGTTAGGCAGTATTAGATTTGGTTTTGTTATTGCACTGGCAAATTGTAATATAATTGAAGGAAGTAGATATTGTCTCAGTGAGTCACTGTTTACAGACATGTCCTCTGCTACATTATTTTATACAGCAGCACAAAGTGCTTCTTTCTTTGTGTATTCAATGGTCTCCATTTTAAGTTGGCTGTCTCTGTTTGACATTGCCTTTTTGGTTCCAGAAAAGGGAAGAGAACAAGTTATCATGTCAGCATTTTCACAAGAACAATAGTTCACAATGTTGTGTGTCAAGATATTGGAGTAAAAGAAAGGTTCAAGAATTGAGTAAAATAAAGATTAAAAATAAAATTTGGATAGAATGAAATGAAGAATGAGATTGATAAGAGTGCATTTGTTTGGAAGGATACTTTGAGATGCAAATTAGCATAGCAGCTGAAAAACAAATGTCTATCTGAGTGACATGGGAATGAACAATGATGTATAAAAATAGAAGTTAGAACTTTTGAAGAGGTTAGTTTAAAGTGGTGAAAGAAGAATATAATTTCACCTAAGCGCTAAAAACCTGGTCCACGGAATTATGTAACGTCAAATAGGAAAGCATTATATCCACAGTAGGGTAACTGAGTACAGCAGGAGAGGAAGAAGAGTACAGCTGAGAAGCAGCAAAAATTATAGCCACACCAGCTGGAAAGGTAGTTTGTCTCCTGGAAACAAGTTTGTGCTGAAAGCTTCTGTTTTAAAAACAATTCAGAGAAAAGAACGCTGAACTGAAGAAAGGTTTTTCTGAGCTGGAAGATAACTTGTGGGTAGTAACTATATGCTGGATTTAGCTCCAAGAGATTTACAATACTGGATTTCGCTTGGAAAAGGGAAATTTCTCAGAGTTCAGAAACATAGATAGCTGAGAGCAGTGGCTGATTTCATAAATTGCGGTGCATGTGAGTAGCCATTACTATAGTTAAATGTACTGTTGTATTGTACTGTTTCTTGTGTGTTTTGTTAAGTTCATAAATATTCTTTATTAACTGATTACAACAAGGCTTGACCGTTCCTCACTGTATATCTTTCCTCACATTATACCAAATTGAAAGTATTCACCACTAAGAACTGGTGTTCCAAGTTACCCTTCTGGGTTTTGGGATACCCTCACATTTAACACGTGTACTTCAGATATTGATTACTGATGTTTTCACTTTCTGCAGTTTGCCAACAGAATATAACAAGACTTTAAATTACATGTACTGCATTTTTATTTGTGTACAAGTGTTGAAAATGTTGTTTAAAATTGTTCAGTTTTTCATTTGAAACACATCTTTCTTTTCATTACAGGTGACATTTTAAATGTAAAGACCTTTCGCTCTTGGGAATTCAATACCAGCTACCCCATTCGATCGGTCCTGTTCCCTCTGATCACTACAGGCTTCTCCTTCATAGTCCTAAAAACATTACACAATTCTGGCCATTTTGGTAGCATTCTAAACAGCTACAGTTTGTTGGTTTTCCCCAGATTCTACCTGACATGCCTGTCCTTTATACTAGACTATTCTGTATACCAGTTAGCCTGTCTCTGGGGAACAGATCCATGGCATGCTTTAATATTGCTGAGTGGGTCTCACGTGATGCTGGTTTTTTACACCAGGACATTTTCAAATGCTTTAGAAGGAGTTTTGTTCGCATTATTGCTACTGTTAGTGGCAATGGACACAACACAAGGATGTGTAGCACCACATCCTAGGAAAAAGGAAAGGAGGAACAATAAACATCTTATTGGCATTGTTTTAGTCTCAGGCTTTTTTAATAGACCCACATTCATTTGTTACACTTTAGTACCAATGCTCCTGTGGCTTTCTCATGATCAGAAAGATACATTTCAATTCAATTTAAGAACAATATCAAAGAGATCCTTAGGCATTTTTTCACCTGTAATTGTAACCACTTGTATTTTCATTATTGTGGATATACTATATTTTGGTTCATTGTTTTCTGAAATTGACTGGTTCTTGAAAGGTGGAAATGCCGGACACAAACACATTGTTAATCTAAGCCAACGTTTAGTTTTAACTCCACTCAATTTTATTCGTTATAACTTGGATCCAGAAAACCTTTCCACTCATGGGAGGCATCCTTGGTTTACGCACCTGACTGTTAATGGGCTTCTGATGTTTGGTGTTCTTCATTTGTCAGCTGTTATAACTGCTTTTAGAATTGTAATCCACAAATTTGTTTGCGCAAACAAATGTCATGTGCCAAGGAAACAGCAGTTTGAAAAGAAATTACGAACACATTTTCCAGCAACTCCTTCAGTTGCTGAGTATTTAATTTTGGTTTATTTTGTTCCCTTAATCATCTTGTCCTTATTTAATCATCAGGAAGCACGGTTTCTTAGTCCCCTTATTGTACCAGTTGTTATACATGGTGTTTTAAATTATGACATGTTGAGAGGGAGAACTGTAATTATTGTGTTTAACATTTTATGTTCAGTACTTTTTGGCTGTTTACACCAGGGTGGATTAATTCCTTGTCTGTCTTATTTAGAAAAAGTTTTACATTCAGAGGATCCTGTGGCTAACCAGCCTGAACACAGTTTGATATTTTACCACACCTACATGCCTCCTAGATATCTCCTAAACGTCAGATCAGACCAAGAGTCTATCAAAATCATTGACCTGGGAGGGTCTGATGTTTCTGTCCTCAATAACACGGTGAATGGGCTACTTGACTATTTACCTTCCAAACACAGTGAACATAATCAAATAAATATCTTTATCATTACACCTGGTACTGTTGAATACACTATGAAATATTGTGATTTTCAATGGGTAACTGTTGCATCCTTCTTCCCTCATTTATCTATGGAAAATCCTCCTGAAATTCCTTTACTTTTTTCTAAAGATGGATTGAACCAACTGAGTCTTTATATTTTCAAGGTGCACAAGAAGTTAAAGACTCTGAATTTTAATAGCTTACAGTTTGACTGACAGCTCCAAATGATTATATTGTTTTTGATTGAGGTTATAAATACAAAAGGTTGTCTTCAAATGGGATTAAGTACTTGAAGGAATTTAAATGCATTGAATAGTTTTTCTCTCAACGAGAGTGTGGTTTTAAAGTGAAGTCATCAGTAGAACAGTTAGAACTTGATTTTATTACATCCCAGTATGCCTCCTGAGGTGTGTCCATGGCAGATACTGAGTGAGTTGGCATGGAGGAATAAAGGCAGAGGGTAAGGGGTTATGGGATTGATATGAGTTGGCACTAAGTTGGCACAGGAGCTATAAAGGGCCTTGAAGGATGGGGAGAGAGGCAAAAATTGACTTGGAGATGTGGGACCATGGTGGGTAGGTAGGGGCATAATTTGTCTTGGACAGTATGAGGGGGTCTCAGAAGGCGGGGATAGAGAGATAGCTTGGCATGGAGGATACGAGGAGCTATGGGTGGGTGTGGGGGGGTGGTTTGGCTCGAGTTAGGATAGAAATGGTATGAGGAGTGTGGGAGGTGAGGGCTAGAGGAATGTGTTATGATTTACAGGGTTTTTTTTCCAAAGCATCAAGGTGTGCCTTTTCACTAGCCTGCCCCAGCACGCAGCAGGCCCTGTGGCTTCCTCCAAATTCTTCTTTTTGGGAGTAGTGAACACGACTTTCGCTATTACTGATCCAACTCCACCCCCAGAATGGAAATGACAAGATCCGCTGAGTTCGTTAGTGACATTGGGAATTTTTCCTGACCCTGGACTCCCAAATTGGGGGAAAAAAAATTGACCCTATAACCCTAATTCCAGCTCCTTCACCAAGGGGAAACAACATTTCAGCATCTACCCTGTCAAGCCTCCTCAGAATTTCTTCAGTTTCTTTGAGGTCACCTCTCACTCTTCTAAACTTGAGGTTTATTTTTGAAAACTTTATAATAGTTAATTCTGTGGGGTATTTGTGAGTGTACTTTTTGCTGATGTACAAGAATGGGAACTATCCAGCAAGAATTGAGAGAGCATAGAGATCTCAGAGGTTTGTGGGGGTTGGAGGAGGCTACAGAGTCTTCTAATACAATCTAATTTGATGGAGCTTTTTTAAATTTAAAACAATTGCTAAACTTAGTTCTATGCTCTGATCACAGCTGCCTCAGCTCCAAATGGCTTTTATGTGACTCTACTGTGGAAAGGATTCAAATAGGAAAACATAATTAGCAGCAAAAGATGGAAATTGTAGTTAATCAATTTACTTCACAGACCCCTGTTAATATTAGCAGATTCTGAGGGGAAAAAAGTGAGTCCTAAACCAATATAGGTTTCTACATTTAGTTTATTGATTTATATCATAATCTCATTAAAGATTTAAGAAATGACTGTCTTTGCAGAGAAAGTCTGTAGTAGAAATGTACATTTGCAATATAACACATCTTAGTAATAAGACATTCAGTGGCAGATTTGTCCTTTATCCTTATGAAATTATCTAACAATGTATGTTCTTTCTTATACCTGTTAATCTGAGTGCAAAGTTACTAAAATTGTCTAAATTACCATGTTCTGTTGCTCTTTACATTCTAGATAAGATGCTGAAACATTGTCATGTAATCTTGATACAGCTTGTCACAATTTGTTGAACTGCCACATTAGCTTGTGGTATTATGCATTGTCAGTTGGAAAATTTGATTCAATTATAAGAATAACAGTAACCAACTATATTGTCTGCATTTGATACAATGAACCATCTGCATAAGTAGACATCTCTTAATACCAATAAACATCTGGAACTCAAACATATTTCCCAAGTATTGTGCAGGAAATGGTTGATTTTTGATCGACTATAAAGGGTGACATTGGGTTGCAACTAATATAATTGTAGAATCATAGGAAATTACAACACACAAGGAGGTTGTTTAGTCCATTGTGTCTGTGCTGGCTTTTTGAAAGACACATCACGTTTTTTGTCTGTAATCCACTAAATTTGTCATCCTAAAGCATCTATCCAATCTGCTAAAATTATTTATGGAACCAGCTTCTGTGATTTCAAGTAGAGCAATCCAGACCTCAACAACTCTCTAAATGAAAAATAAAACTTTCTCTTATGATGATTCCCTGTTATTGATATGTTTTATGTTTGAGGAGAAAAGCTTTAAGATGCAGTGTTTTGTTGCAAGCAGTCAGTTTGTCAGAAAGGAATGTAGCGGATGCTGGAAAGCAGAATAATTATTCATTTTAACCATGTAAGTGTTTATTTATCAGAAGGCTTAATGAGATTTTTATCAAATACTGAGGCAAGTGATCATTGATCAGGAGTGTGAATTTCTGTCTGAACTGAGTCTAGTGAAATTTTTGGATTCCAAAAAGGATCTCCAGTGCTTTGATTTGAACATATCGGCTCTCTGCTTCACTTAAAGTCCGCAATGCGAATGCTATGGGCCTTTCCATGTTAGAGAGTATTATGTGTGAGACGATGGTCTCCATGCCATAAGGTGATGCAGCACATGAAAGTTGTAGGGATATTATGGAGGGGTGCTCAGCAGAAATTTATTCCGATAGTCAAAAAGGACCGTAGGAGGAGAGGTAATAAGCCTTGGATAACGAAGGAGGTGAAGGAAAGTGTTAATTGAAAGCGGAGGCGTTTAGAGTAGCTAAGAGTAGTGGGCGAGAAGAGGATTGGGAGAGGTTTAAATGTCAACAAAGATTGACAAAGAAATTGATAAAGAAGGGTAGGATAAACTATGAAGCTGGGCTAGCGCTTAATATAAAAAAGGATAGCAAGAGTTTTTATAAGTATATAAAAAGGAAGAGGCTGGCTAGGGTGAACGTTGGACCCTTAGAGGATGAGAAGGGGGACTTAGTGGTAGGGGATGGGGAAATGGCTGAGGTCTTGAATAACTTTTTTGTTTCAGTCTTCACGGAGGAGGACGTGAATAATTTGCCGGGTGTTAGCGATGGAAAGGTGGTAGGACTGGAGGGTCTCAATGACGTTACTGTTACTAGAGAGGCGGTGCTCGACAGACTGGAGGGGCTGATTGTGGACAAGTCCCCAGGACCAAATGGAATGCATCCGAGGGTTCTGAAAGAAATGGCGGAGGTGATAGTGGATGCCTTGGTGGTTATTTTCCAGACGTCGCTGGATTCCGGGGAAGTGCCGGAAGATTGGAAAGCGGCTAATGTTACGCCGTCGTTTAAGAAGGGTGCCAGGCAAAATGTGGGGAATTATAGGCCGGTTAGTTTAACGTCTGTTGTAGGTAAAATGTTAGAATCCGTCATCAAGGAGGAAATAGCGAGGCATCTTGAGGGGAATTGCTTGATAGAGCAGACGCAGCACGGTTTTGTTAAGGGGAAGTCGTGTCTGACAAATTTACTGGAGTTCTATGAGGATGTGTCTAGGGTGGTGGATAGAGGAGAGCTGGTGGATGTGGTCTTTCTTGATTTTCAGAAGGTGTTTGACAAGGTACCTCACAAGAGGTTATTGCAGAAGGTCAGGGGATATGGAGTTGGGGGTAGGGTGTTAGCGTGGATAGAGGACTGGTTGTCAAATAGGAGGCAGAGACTGGGGGGTCAATGGGTGCTATTCGGATTGGCGGTTGGTGACTAGTGGGGTGCCTCAGGGGTCGGTGCTGGGGCCTCAGCTATTTACCATTTATACAGATGATCTGGAGGAGGGAACCGAGTGTATGGTGTCGAAATTTGCTGATGACACCAAGATTGGGGGAACGGCAAATTGCGCGGAGGGTGTGGAGAGTCTGCAGAAGGATCTAGATAGGCTGGGCGAATGTGCCAGGAACTGGCAAATGGAATTTAATGTTGGCAAGTGCGAGGTGGTCCACTTTGGTAGGAATAATGGTAGGAAGGATTATTACTTACGTGGAGAAAAACTGCAGCAGGTGACGGTGCAGAGGGACCTCGGGGTCCTTGTGCATGAGTCGCAAAAACCCAGCTTGCAGGTGCAGCAGGTGGTCAGGAAGGCAAATGGGATGCTGGCCTTCATAGCGAGGGGGATTGAATATAAAAGTAGGGAGGTCTTGCTCCGGCTGTATAGGGCATTGGTGAGGCCGCAGCTGGAGTACTGTGTGCAGTTTTGGGCGCTGTACTTACGCAAGGATATTTTGGCCTTGGATGGAGTGCAGAGGAGGTTTACTAGGCTGATGCCGGAGTTGAGGGGGTTGAGCTATGAGGAGAGGTTGAATAAACTAGGCTTGTACTCGTTAGAGTTTAGAAGAATGAGGGGAGATCTCATTGAGACATATAAGATGATGAATGGGATGGATAGGATAGAGGTGGAGAGACTCTTCCTGCTCAGAAAGGACAGTAGGACTAGGGGGCACAGCCTCAAGATAAAGGGGGGGCGGTTTAGAACGGAGTTGAGGAAGAACTTCTTCACTCAAAGGGTGGTGAATCTCTGGAATTCTCTGCCCATTGAAGTGGTGGAGGCTGCCTCGCTAAATATTTTTAAGACGCGGGTTGATGGGTTTTTGATAAGAGAGGGGATTAAGGGTTATGGGGAGAGGCGGGAATGTGGAACTGAGCCACGACAGATCAGCCATGATCTTATTGAATGGCAGGGCAGGCTCGAAGGGCCAGATGGCCTACTCCTGCTCCTATTTCTTATGTTCTTATGGGTCAAAGTGCCTGGTATCTCAGAATCTGTCAGAGTTGCCTGTTCCTTCTTGAATGCAGCATCATAGACTTCTTTCCATTTCCAGGCTTTGTTCTGACACAGAAGCTCACACAAGGGTTTCAGCAGGGAATGAATGTCCCATAATAATTCAGCAAACTGAAGAATGAGCAAAGCTGGCTGATATTATGAGAAGTTGGAGCATCCACAATAACTTTGACTTTAGAAGGTGAAGCCTAGCGGCATCAACAAATTGCTCCAAATATTCCACAGGGCTGAAAAAACTTGCATTTGTCTTTGTGAACCCATAGGCCACACTCCTCTAGCCTTTGTAGGTGGCATCCAAGTTCTTGACATCAGTCTTGCCAGTTAATAAGATGTTGTCAATGTAGCACTCTGAACTCCAGGAAAGCCATTCAGGATCTTGTCCATGTCCCTTTGAAACAGCGCTGATGCTGATTTTATTCCAAAAGGCAAATGGAAATATCTGTACAGTCCCATCTGTGTTGCAATGGTAAAATATTCTTTGATTTCTCGTCAACGTGTACAGTAAGTAGTCCCAGTATAGGTCTATTTTGCTGAATTTCTGTCCACCAGCCAGGCCAGCAGAAAGGTACTTAATCTGGGGAAGTGGATATTATTCAGCACACAGCCTATAAATCTTTACCGATGCACATATAACCATCTTCCCTGAGAACTGGAATGATGGCGTTGCCTGTTCACTATGGGGAGCAGCTACCAAGACTCCTATCTTGACCTGACGCAACAGGTCAGCTAAAACTTTTGGTTGTATGGCATAAGACACGGTTCTGACCTGCTGAGATTTTGGTTGAGAATCAGCTTTGATATTCAATTTTATGGTAATTCCTTTCATGTTTCCTAAATTGCCTTTGAAAACAACAGCACATTTTTGTATAACAGATACCAGACTAGTTTCTTCTATTGCAATGTTATGTTCATCCATCCAGTTTGATCTTCTCCAGCCAGGACCATTCAACAAAAATTGAGTGGTTGCCTTTCACCACACAGTAGTAGCTTAGCAGTCTGCCCATTTAGTTCCACATTAATTTACATTCTGCCCATTATAGGTACAGCCTCCCCTGTATATGTTTTCAGAACGATGTTTGCAGGCATCAAGGAAAGATGTTTAAGCTTTTCCTTATACACAGCATCTGGGAAGCTGCTCACCTTGCTGCCTTCCACTCACACATTCATGTCTCTCACATTCACATATACACACCACTCTCACTCACCCCTGTCACATTCATTCCTCTCACACTCACCAATCTCTCACACATTCATCCATCTCTTTCACACACACTTAACCCTGTCAGACACTTAACTGTCTCACACTCACCCATCTCTTTCACACAAACTTCTCCCTTACACACCCTCACCCCTCTCTTACACACGCACCCATCTCTCACTCAAACACACACATCCTCATACACACACTCAGCCTTATACATACAAAACCTCTCAAACACACTCATCTCCCTTTGAAGCCTGAACACCTCCATTCTCTTCTTGAGGCCCTGCCACTGCCTGTAGGCTGTCCCGCAGCCTCTCCTTGCCTCTGCCACTTCTCCACCACTGCTGCCTCCACCTCTCATTGCCTCTTTTCTGCTTCAAGTTGATCCATCTTCTGCGGGCTTCCGTCTCACTTTTGATCTTCACAGTTGGCTGTGGGCCTTTCTGCCCAGCAACAGCAAGTTTGAGTAAGTCAAAAGGACCAATCAAAGTCTCTTGAAGCACTTGATTCTGGTCAGCTGACTTGATTTCTTCAGTGGTTACCTTTCAGGGTTGGATCATGGTTTGGTAACTCCTGGACTAGTATACCTTCTCTGAACTGTTTCCAACATATTTACATCCTTCCTTAAATAAGGAGCTCAACACTGTGCACAGTAATCCAGATGTGATCTCATCAATACCCTATATAACTGAAGCATAACCTCTGTACTTTTGTATTGAATTCCCCTCATAGTACACAATTACATTTTATTAGCTTTCCTTAATCATTCACGTTACCTGCATACTAACCTTTTGTATTGCTGAAAAAGATACTTTTTCTGTCAAAGCTTTTAATCTTACATCAGGACAATTTGCAAGGACATCAAATGTAAAGGGAGCAGCAATTTATACTAAATGAGAGGAGAATGCTGATTGGTTGACAAGTGGACTCCGGTAGAGACTTTGACATGGATTATACACCAGTTGATGGTGACTGACAATTAATGGCCAAACATTGTTCGAAATTTAAACCAAGCAGCTTCATTCCGATTGGTCAAGGTATTACCCTGAGGAATAATTTAATGGATTGCTGTTGCTTATTGTGTTTAGTTGAAACAGTTGGAATTTGTGTACATGTTCTTTGTTTGCAAAGAATAGGGCCCTGTGTATTAATCTATATAGCGTCCAGTACATACAGTCTTAAATTGGTTGTCAGTGTAATTTTTTAAACAGACTGAGGATTGTTTAGCAAATGTCCAAACCCAGAATCACATCTATTGTTCAACACTGTGTTTTGAGCTTTGCACACAGAGGCTGGTTGGGTATGGCCTAAACCTTGTCCATTGCAAACAGTGGAAAGGGCATACAGTATGATACGATCCTCTACTCTTTGGGACGTATGGCATGCCTACTATCACACTGGCACTGAAATTTATATATATTATTCATTTGTGTGACAGGTAGACAGGTGTTGACAGCAGCATCCTGTTTGTAGAAAATGTTGATGTTCCTCCTGATTAGTAACAGTGTGAAACAACTAGCTTCATCTGTTGCTCAAATTCATGAGATATCTTACCCTTCTAGGATAATCAGAGATAAACTGGACATTTCACAGCCGAAAGCGACAGTTTTAAGCATGTTCATGAGTTTGCATGAAAACAGTGCAATGTCCTGCGGGATGCCCTTGATGCACCCTATTTTGGCATCAAGCTTGTAAGGTAAACAAATAACTGAGGCTCCATATATGTGGTTGCTAATAAAACCAATCTCATCATGCTTAGAACTGTGAGAATTCCAACCCATATATTAACAAATGAAGATATACCTCCAGTAGGCCATGGTAGAGAACCTTCTTGGCAGATTTCCCAACTAGTACATTAAGGAAAGGGAGTTCATTTGACTGTTCCATTTCAATCTGAAGTCTCACAACATCAGGTTAAAGTCCAACAGGTTTATTTGGAATCACGAGCTTTCGGAACACTGCTCCTTCATCAGAGTGACTCACCTGATGAAGGAGCAGCGCTCCGAAAGCTTGTGTTCTAAATAAACCTGTTGGACTTCAACCTGGTGTTGTGAGACTTCTTACTGTGGCCATCCCAGCCCAATGCTGGCATCTCCACACCATGGCTACCATTTCAATTTGAGCACACATTAGAGCCTGTTAAGCGGTGTATGGAAATTACCACATGCAGCGCAAACTCAAGAGCAGGCCCAAGGTGACACCAAAGTTGCAAACAGCCTGGGAAATAGTCTGGTTCAGTCAGTCTGAGTTAACCAACCCTTTAAAATCTTAACTCTGAAGCTTGAAAATGATATCTATAATAGAAACACTTATTTTGTTTCTTATGAGCAAGATTTGACCTCTGAGCAATAGTATTGTGCAACAACATTAGTGCCACACCCTAGTTAGAAGCACAACCTCCATGTAACTATTCTAATTACCCAGGCATCGTCTTCAGTCAATGCCATAAGTACCTCTGCTGGTCCATCCTTTTATGATGGCCTGTCTACAGAATGGTCCAGAGCTTCAGTGCAAATACTTCATGAAAAGGGTACCCTTTCTTATACTGTGCCATTGCCTCGCTATGATTTGAAATGTCCAATAACAAAAAAAAATGATCATGTCCCCCACTCTCCAGTCCAGGTCGGTGTCTCATTGTTTCTGTCATCTGCTTTTCCTACTCTCAGACCCTTACAAACAACAGTGATATTTCTACGTTAGCCACTTCTAAGCAGGGCATCTCACAAGCAGGATTAAAAATTCACTTCAATATGAAGTGCTGTCATTTCACAGACAGTGAAAACTATATATAATGTATAAATATATTATGTAACCATATCATCATATTTAAGTTAGCTTTTATTCATTAGCAATATAATCTGAAGTAGGGATGTTGCTAGGTTCTTAGAGTTGCCGAGAAGGATGGAACTTACATATGTTAAAATTTAGCTGTGGGTTCTGTTAAATGTCATCCCATGCCTACTCCAAACACTGCTGCTGCGTGCCAAGGTGACTGAGACTGCTGGAATCCATAATGCCATATTTCAGATAAAATGTTAATGTTTAGGTGAGTGTTAAAAGATCCTATGACATTTTGAGGAACAGCAAGTTCATATAGTTTATTGGCCTTCAATAAGTATCATAAAAATACTGTCTATTTGTTACAGTTCCTAACAAGTCACTTGCACAGCAACGTTAATTAATTGTGGAATTCTTGTTGAGGTGATACATAACATTCCAGTACTATTATTCATGTTGTGACATTTTTGACACACTGCACATTATTATCTCACTCTTTCTCTTGCTGAATGCATTTTTCACTGTTACTTGACTCCTGAAATCTAGAATTTTTGGTACTAACCAAAGCAGTACCATACCCCATGAAGAAAGTGAACTAATAATCCAGAGAATGTGAATCATGTCAATTTGAGAATCTAAATTCAGGTTCTGAATTTGGGAATAAAAGCCATGTGTAAACTTACATTAGTAGTCATTGTGGATGAATAAATATCCCAAATTCTATTCCATGGGATGGTGAGCTGATTTCTGCAGCTGTTAATCATTGAAATGTTGTGGCAAAGAACAAGAAGCGGATCAGTGCTTGACAACAGGAAAAGTGAGATATGATCTTCTGGACTACATTTTCACCCATAACTTCTGCTGTCTAGTCCAAGCTCTGATACCAGATAACTTCACTAAACATCTCATGCACTTTAAAAGCCACTCCTTAAAATCTACCTCTGTGACCAAGTTTTTGATCTCCTGTCTTAATATCTCTTTACATGGTTCAGTCTCAAGTTTTGTCTGATAACACTCCCATTGGACCTTGGAACATTTAAGGTACCATATTATGCAAGTTATTAAAACAAAACCAGATTTTGTTCCTTTACCTCAATTTCTCATTAGAAAACCTTTTTCTTACATTATGGCTCACTGATTAAGATGGTAAGCCAGCAATTTTCCCAAATAAAATTTCCTTATTATTAACAGCTGTAGAGCCGAGGCCATTTTCCTCTTCTACCCTGCCTTTTATTTCAAATTACCTTGAAACATAAATAGAATCACAATATAAGTTTTCCATTTTATGAAAGAAAATGTATTCGCTTGAACAATTTGTCCATGCAATAAGGCAAACCGACATTTTTAAAAATTCTTCGACCCATCACAGATCTGTCTCATCTGACGAACTGTAGGCACGTAGATTGTCGTTAATTTTAAATAGCGTGGAGCTTCATTCATTTCAAATAGTTAAAAGTACAACAGTGATGAAGGGAGAACGGACAAAAATGGCAAATGAAATCCATTTCAAATCCTGGCGAGCTGGTCATGATCCTGGTCTCATCCTCCACGACAGTATATTTGCACAAATCCCAAACTCATTGGGTTGCATTTCCAATTCAAGCATCACGAAGTCTGAAAGTGATTGTTTCTTGTGGCTGTCTTCGGGACTGTTGTGATAACTGTGTTTAAATTGTCCCTGGTTGCTCCAGCCTGGGTGAACAGAGAGAGAGCCCGGCTCCTTCCTGGGCGATCCCTCATTTCTGCTTCTTGCGTCCCGGGGCCTCCTTCGGGGCCTCCCTCAGCCCCCGGGCCCAGCTGTCCCTCAGGCGGGCCGCCCACTGGCTCAGCCCGCCCAGTTGGCGGGGCAGCTCGGTCCGCTCCAGGAGCTTGCGGACGGCACCGGAGCGGCGGACGCGCTCAGCCGCCCTCTGGCCGGCCAGCTCCAGGCGGCTGGCCAGGGAGACGGTGATGCGGGCCGCCTGGCGGATGGGCTGCGTCTCGGAGAGTTTCTCCACCAGCCGCGCGTTGTTCAGCAGCGAGTGCAGCAACCTGCCGAGCACCATGGTGGCGGTGGTGGCAGCGGGGTGGGGCTCCCTCACCTCTCACCCCTGACCCCTCACCCACTCTCGGCCATTCCCCCTCCCTCCCTTCCTTCTCCGTGGAAACGCTTCGACCACCTCGAATCATTACTAACGATTCTCCTTCCCTCTTTGTTTTCCGCTTACATTTTTATCTCGTTATTAACAACAAAGAAGAAACACCGATCGTTGCCATCTTGTTGGATTCTCCGGCCGGGCGGTTCCAGAGCCGGAACTATTATCACGGCTTTGGTAGCGGCCCGGATGGATTTACGGGCGGGGAGCGTGGGGACGAAAATATGGCACGGTTTCCGGTTCGCGCAGGCTATTTCTCGTTCCGGTTGGCTGAGTGCTGCTGGTATTTCGGCGTTATGTCTGTGTTGCTGAACGCGCTGAATAGTGACTCCCATGTGGAGCTGAGCCAGTACCGGGACCAACACTTTCGGGTAAGGGCACCCCCAAGATAAATGATTGGTAACCAGCTAACCAATGTCACCCTGTGTGATAACCAGTTAACCGATGTCACCTCCACCCCCACCAATGATACTGAGTGGTAATCAGCTAACAGCAGGGTAGCACGGTAGCACACTGGTTAGCACTGCTGCTTCACAGCGTCAGGGACCCGGGTTCAATTCCTGGCTTGGGTCACTGTCTGTATCGAGTTTGCGCGTTCTCCCCACGTTTGCGTGGGTTTCCTCTGGGTGCTCCGGTTTCCTTCCACACTCCAAAGGTGTGTGGGTTAGGTTGATTTGCTATGCTAAGTTACCCCTTTGTGTCCCAGGATGTGTAGATTAGAAGGATTAAATATGTAAGGTGATGGGGTTAGGGCCTGCGTGGGATTGTTGTTGGTGCAGACTGAATGGCCTTTTTCTGCACTGTAGGAATTCTATTCTATGAACCAATGTCACCCTAAGTGATGACTGACTGGTAACCAGTTAACTCCTGTTTTTCCAATCATAATCAATTAATAACCACTAACTGCATTAGTACCAGGGTAAATCTTTGCAGTAGTGACCTGGTGTCTATACTCCCAGTTAGTTTGGCTCCATTTTCTTGGTGGGGGAGCAAAAATGACTGTTTCCTCCTGGCAATGAAGTAGTTGCCTTACATCCTCAGCACAGCTTGGAGTGAGGAACAGGGTTTGTTTTTGACATTCTTATTATGAGGTGCAGTAAGTTTGCAGAAGTGAGAAACAATTATAAAGGGGCCTATATTAAGTCAGTGCAGAAAATTGATAGTTGGAGTTCAGTGTGCACGGGAGTGTGGTGACTTAAGAACATAAGAACATAAGAAATAGGAGCAGGAGTAGGCCATCTGGCCCTTCGAGCCTGCCCCGCCATTCATTAAGATCATGGCTGATCTGTCGTGGCTCAGTTCCACTTTCCCGCCCTCTCCCCATAACCCTTAATCCCCTCTCTTATCAAAAACCCATCAACCCGCTTCTTAAAAATATTTAGCGAGGCAGCCTCCACCACTTCAACGGGCAGAGAATTCCAGAGATTCACCACCCTTTGAGTGAAGAAGTTCCTCCTCAACTCCGTTCTGAACCGCCCCCCCTTTATCTTGAGGCTGTGCCCCCTAGTCCTACTGTCTTTTTTGAGCGGGAAGAGTCTTTCCACCTCTATCCTATCCATCCCATTCATCATCTTATACGTCTCAATGAGATCTCCCCTCATTCTTCTAAACTCTAACGAGTACAAGCCTAGTTTATTCAGCCTCTCCTCATAGCTCAACCCCCTCAACTCCGGTATCAGCCTAGTAAACCTCCTCTGCACTCCCTCCAACTTCTTGTGAGCTGTTCCCAGCACACCCTCTAATTCTGTCTGTTACTCTTGTTCTATACTTTTAAAACTGCTCTAACTCTTAACTCTACATTCTGTGCACACTCCTTTTCTCCTTCCCTATATACTCTATGAATGGTATGCTTTGTATGTATAATGCACAAGAAACAAAACATTTCACTGAATACCAATACATGTGACAATAAATCAAATTGGAGTGGACAAGTGCAAGGCTGTATTTGGATCCAAGAAAGGCAAGCGAAAATAGTTTCTTAATGGTAAGAAAGTCGGGACTGTAGGGGAGCAAAGGGATTTGGACGTCCGTATACACTAATCTTAACAGTTAATGCACAGATACAAAAAGCAGTCAAAATCATTAATGGAATATTGGCCTTCATCTCAAAGGGTTTGGAAGGAGCAGGAGTTGTGCTTTTGTGCAATGCCTTGGTTAGACGATATCTGGTTTCTTGTATTCAGTGTAGTTTTCTTGGTGAATATGCATAGTAAGAACCCACAAAAAGCAATGATATAAATGACCACTTAATGTATTTTTAAAGGTGACAATTAAGGAATAGCTCCACTGTTCCTTTTTCAGATTGTGCTAAAGCATCTTTAATGTTTACCTGAACTGGTGGATTTAATTTAAGGTCTTATCTGAAAGATGACGCTTCCAATGTTTGCTGAAGCGTTAGCTTATGTGCTCAAATGCTTGGTATGGAATAAGAAACTCAGAGTGAGACTGCCATCATTAAACCTGGTTATTGCATTCCACTGTATGTTACTGGCCATGAGTTGGACTTGTGAACTTGATGTCAGAATTAGCAGATAATGGAGGAAAAATTCAACATATGCTGCCTTTTGATGTGATTTAAATCACAATGTATCAACACAAGGTATCTAACATTTATTTCAAGCAAGCACCCAGAAGTCACCAGATTGCACTTTGGTACCTGGCATACTTTGGGCCCAGGTGTTTGAGACAAATTTAATTCTCTTCCCCCCCCCCCGCCCCAAAACACAACTACACAAACACAAGATAGGTGCAGTGTTGAATTTCTCCTTTGATGTTCATTAGATTGTAGACTAGTGTGACTGTGCAGAATGTATTTTGTATTTATTGCCCTGACTTTAAATTTAAACTGTTTTGTTTTTAAGGGAAGTCGATATGAGCAGGACAAATTACTGAGATACAGCTGCACACTCTATGTTGGGAATCTATCATTTTACACAACCGAGGAACAGATCTATGAACTCTTCTCAAAAAGCGGCGATGTTAAGCGAATCATAATGGGTTTGGACAAAATCAAGAAAACTTCATGCGGATTCTGTTTTGTGGAGTATCTTTTATGTGTGACTATGTCCTGACCTAAGTTTAATTTTAAATAACAGTTGGTTCTGTTGGACATGTGTACTGATATAAAATATTTTTGGCCTTTAAAAAGGCAAAACTTATATTTCTGTAGTGCCTTTTGTGACCATGAGACATCCCAAAGTGGTTTACAGGCAATTACGTACTTTTGAAGTGTAATGTAGGAAATCCGGCAGCCAGTTTACATACAGCAAACTCCCAGTACAAGCATCAGGATAATGATCAGATAACCTGATTTAGTAGTGTTAATTGAGGGATAATGGTTGGCCAGGGCATTAGTGATAATTCCCCCATCTTTTAAAATAATGCCACAGCATTTTTGACTTCCAATAGAAAAGCAGATTTTGGCTTAAGCTCACATTTGTAAGACAATTGGGAAGCTCCATGACCCTTTTTTGCCAATGAGTGAGATCACTAGTGTATCTTTATTAGTTAGCATCTAATGCTTTTTGTTGGAAACGGTTCTGCATTCATCTTTTGTATGGAGAAGTGTTTTCCAACTTCTTTCCTAAATGGCTGAACTCTGATTTTTAAATTTGTTTTCTCTTGTCCTTAACTTCCTACCAGATTTCTTTTGGTCTACCCCATGAAAACTTTCAAAATTCTAAAAAGCTTAATCAACTTGTCCTTTAACCTATTCCAGGAAATATAAGCCTACCTGATGTAATTGCTTCTCAGAATCTTAATTAGTGGAGTCACCAGTTACATTCTGGTAACTCTGCGCAGCATTCATTGAAAAAGCAATATAAGTTTTCAAAATTGTTTTGCTCAGAATTGTATACATTATTAGACCATGACTTTGTACAGCTACAACAAAATGTTCTCGCTATATTCTAGCTAACTGGTACCTGAGCCTGGATTTTCAGTTTTCCCTTTATAGGATGGACCCAAAAAGGGAGCTTTATTTTTCATGTGTGCCTGCATTATTCCAGACCTGTTGGAATCATATGTAAAGAGCATGGAAGTGTTCTATTCCTATATCAATACACCTCATCTAGACATATGGAAACTTCATGGAAAAACATAGGGAAAGGTTAATTGCTGATGACTCCTATCTTTATGCCTCAGTACTTATTTAAGTGGTACCTTATCCTTAATGATTTAATTAGATATTACACACGTAGTGATGCCGAACAGTGCATGAGATTTATTAATGGAACACGCTTGGACGATCGAATCATCAGAACAGATTGGGACACTGGCTTCAGAGAAGGCAGGCAGTTTGGACGAGGGAAATCTGGTGGTCAGGTACGTTGTTTCTGTATGATACTGTGCATACAATCAAACCTTCTCAAATGAAAACTGAAAAGAGCAAACAGTCTTTTCAAAGTAATGGAATGAGGAAATAATTTTGAAATTTTTGTGAGAATGTCAACTTCCTTGCAATGTAACTGGAATGACTATCTTATAAAATGTGTGTTAACAGGTAGTGGCATTTTGAGAATTTATCATGTTGTGATGCACTAAAGCAATTATCACCATTTCCCAAAAATGTCTACTTGTGTTTAAAATAAGTGGAGTATCACTTGCATTATTGACTAGCAGTCCTTGTTTTAAAAAAAAGCCAATTCCTGCAGTTGAATTATAATTTGAACTTGTCTGTTAACCTGCAAGAATTGAATGACAGTGCTATCATAATGTGTATCACTGTAGCCATTATACAGTTGGATACACTGTTAATTTCAAGTAAGCTTTAATTGCCCTTTGTTTAGAACACAAAGAGCCATCTCACGCATCACTGAATCTTGCAGGGTTAAAAATATCTGGGGATGGAGCCATGAGACCAAATTGGTTTGCCCCCAATGTCATTTGTCTCTAGTTTTCTTTTTAAAAATTGAATGCATGCCACCCCTTCTGTATAATTAGAACTGTGTCTTAACTAGTAATGTGTGTGTGTGTTTGGAGATCCATTTGTTTTTTAAGGCGGTGAGGAGGCCTATGATGCATGTAGTAATGATAATTCATTTAATTTCTGACTGAGACAGTTAGATTCCTAACCATTTTGATTTATTATGGGTGCACTAACTTTGTAATGTATCTATTGAGCTGGTGTTAAGTTCAAATTTTGTTTAGTTGGTTTTTGAATCGTTGACATTTTGATCAATAGTTAGTATTGTTGGCCTGCTCTTAAAGTGGGTGATGAAAAAATCCCTGGTTTGCTGAAATTTAATCTTCATCTTGCATCGAGTATTAACCATTTTTGTAACAGTTATTCATTTCAATTTAGTTTTTTGTAGCAAAGACTTCAGTTTTACACTGAACATGTATTGACATTTTGGTATTGAGTCCATGCTCAATTAATAAGAATATAAGAACATAAGAAATAGGAGCAGGAGTAGGCTATCTAGCCCCTCGAGCCTGCCCCGCCATTCAATAAGATCATGGCTGATCTGTCGTGGCTCAGTTCCACATTCCTGCCCTCTCCCCATAACCCTTAATCCCCTTGCCTATCAAAAACCTATCAACCCGCGTCTTAAAAATATTTAGCGAGGCAGCCTCCACCACTTCAACGGGCAGAGAATTCCAGAGATTCACTACCCTTTGAGTGAAGAAGTTCCTCCTCAACTCAGTTCTAAACCGTGCCGCCCCCACCCCCCCCCCCCCCCCCCCCCCCAATCTTGAGGCTGTGCCCTCTAGTCCTACTGTCCTTTCTGAGCGGGAAGAGCCTCTCCACCTCTATCCAGGCGTTGCAAACTTGGGTGCTGTCAACATAAAGTTTTGTTTTTTAATTGTTTGGTTGTGAATGTTGCTGGCAAGGTTAGCATCTATCATCCATCTCTAGTTGCCCTGAGAAGGTAGTGGTGAGCCTCCATGAACTGCTGATATAGTGTATCTGAAGGCATTTGAGTCAACCACATTGATATGAGACTGCAGTCCCATTTAGTTATTGAACAGTCCAATCCTGCTGACAGTGTTGGAAATCACTTACCTATAGGGATCTGTGGCTTTAAGAAGGTCCTGCAAAGTGGGTCTTATGACATGTGTACCCTTTCAAACCAAAACTATACACTCAGGATTATACCAAAACTGAAACCTGTTGCACCAGTTCTTGGAGTAACTCTTTATATGATGCAAGCCATGATGGCACTGTTATTTATATTTTATTGTGGGTCACAGTTTTAGATTTATAACATGACCTGGTGATGCAATGAAATATGGTATTGGTCACTTACATCAATCAATTCTCCATATCAAATTTTAGGAGAAGTTGAATAAAGGGAATACTGTCATGTTTATCTGGCTAGGACATAGAACAGCTTTTAGTCAATAAGTGGTTTTATTCCCATATAAGAACTGAAAATGCTCAAAACTCTACCGATCAGGCAGCACCTGTGCAGAAACAGTTAAGATTTCAGATTCATGATCTTTTGTTAGAACAGAAGATAGAAATGTAAAGACTTTTTCCATAGAATCCATTAAATTCTTGCAGTGCAGGAGGCCGTTTGGCCAATCAAGCCTGCACCAGAGCATCTTACCCAGGCCTTGTGGGTAGTTTTATTTGCTAATATATTTGGGTTTTTTTTGCAGGTACGTGATGAATACAGGACAGATTATGATGCTGGCAGAGGTGGATTTGGTAAACTGGTCCAGATGCAGAGAGTCCCAGAACCAAGGCAGAAATTCTAGATTTTCACTGGCTGCACATTTGAGATAATTAAGCTGGAATCTTCACCGAAACCTGGGATTGAAGCATACAGCTAAAACTTTAATGCCTACAGCTTTGTCCTATTCATATTTTCATCGGCCCAACTAACTCCTTTTACGGTTTTGAAACAGTGCCCAGTTTTTTGAGGTGAAATCGTTGTTGAATTTTGGTTCCTTTTAAAGTTGCAATTTTTGTCAATCTAATAAAAAGTGAATAAAAACCTGATTCTTTAAGTTGCCTTTGTAACCTCCCAGCACCTCATGCAAAATAAGTTACAAGGGTTGTATGTATTTTCTTATAATGTAAGTTCGAATTATTGTAACATCAATTTGAAATACTTTAGAAATCTTCAAGATCTATTTCTAAGGTTGAGTGCATTGTTTTCATTACGTTTGTAGATTGATGCTGTGCTAAGTGGAAAATTCTGGTGTTGGTGTAGTACAGCCTGCTCTCTAAATGTACATTGGTGGGCAGTTCTGCTCTGAATCTGGCAACCCCCTTGGGAGAGGCTGGATGTCAATTGCAATATGTTCATTGCTTAATTACAGTGATATTAATGCTGGTTTTGGAATTAGACTTTAACTCCATTGTCTCTGGCTCCCCAAGTTTCCTGGAACTCACCAGTAAAAGCCAGATAAGTAGAGATTATACGTAGAGGAGCATGTACCCATGACCGAAATAAGCCAACAAGTACGCGGCTTTTGTAGCTGTTGTCTTATGTTTTTGTGAAACGTGTCTGGTTCCCAATATTTGTGCTGACACATTGAAAATGTCATTTATGTTTGAAGATCTGTCTGCACATCTCATCCATCTGATGCTATAGGTATTCCTTAAGTGGTGTTATTTGTACCTCCACTGAGAATCAAGATGACCAGCAGCAGCAGGAGCAGTGTGACTATGCTGCCAGTAGATACACAACTCTGCAGAGAGAGGGAAGCAACAATGATGCAGCTCCCAGGAGGCCACGAACATCTCTGAGGATCTGCAGGCAGAGGTAAACTTCCTTGATATGTCTACTCCACAGGAGGTTCACCAGTGTTGTATCAGGTGGTGGCAGATAACTGCACCCTGCAGGAATGAGACAGCTGCTAACTGGCTGCCAAAGTAGCATTTGCTCAATGTGATGGAAAAGTAAAGGCGATAGGGGTGGCCCAGTGGTTAGAATTGCTGCCTAGCACCAGGGACCGGGGTTCAATTCGCGGCTTGACTCGCTGTGTGGAGTCTGCATATTCTCTGTGTGGGTTTCTTCTGGGTACTCTGGTGTCCTCGTACAGTCTGAAAGATTGTTTAGATGGACTGGCTGTACCAAATTCTCCCCCAGTGTACCCAAAAGAGTACTGGAGTGTGGTAATTAGGGGTTTTTACAGGAACTTCATTGCAGTGATAATGTAATCCTACTTGAGACACTAATAAATAAACTTTACTTTAAACTTGCTAAAGACTTCTTGTTCAGGAACTGATTTTGACTACAGGAACAGAAAGCACCATTCTCAGTACTGACTTAGGGGATGAGGTTAGCAGTCAAGTCTCCCTCTCCTAATTCTGCTGGCACAATCATTCAGTTCATGATCCAGCTGTACTCCCTGCTTGCAATGAGTCATAGAACACTTAGTTCTAGATCAGTTGAGGCGATGAGTGGTCAAGGCATCATGCAGCCAATTTAAAGAGGCACTTGCGTGTGCAAGCCATTGTTGAGGGCCTGAAGGCAGCTGTTTGATACCTGTGCTTAATGTTTCATATAGGTAGCCACTCTGTCCATGGACAAAGACCATGGATAGACTCCTCCAATCTCCAAGGCCATACAGTGCAGCTCAATGTTGCTAGAATAAATAAATAATACCTTGTGGATTATTTTCTGCTGTTCTGTAAGTATTCTTGTTCGAATATGGTCACCCCACAGTTTAAGGAAGTACAACCAGAGGGAATGGATGACAACCAGTCAGAAGGAGGAGGAGGCAGGGAGGTCATCAGGAAAGCCCGATGAACTGATTTTTTTGTGTGTTGGAAAACGGTGAGCGTGATGGTTCCTCTGGGGAGTGTAGCCAGAGTCAAGTTCACAGCAGTGTGTGGCTCAGCTGCACAACTGGGTAGGAGTAAGAGTGGAAGAGCAATAGTGGGAGGAGACTCAATAGTGAGGGTGCAGACGGATGTTTCTGCAGCTGCTGTTGTGATTCCAGGATTGTGTTGCTTCCCAGGTGTCAGAGTTAAAGATGTCACTGAACAGATACAGCATATTCTGAAAGGGGAGGGTGAACTGTCAGTTTGTAGTTTTCATTTGTACTGATGAGGAATAGGAATTTTAGGGAGTAAGATCTCAGATTGAATAGCAAGGTTGTGATCTCTGGACTATTCCTGGTGCAACATCCTAATGAATATAGGAGGATAGAGCAGATGACTACATGACTTGAGCCAGTGCAGGGAGGAGGGCTTTAGTTTCCTGGCTAACTGGGTCCATTTTGGGGGAATGTGGGATTTGTACAAGTTGAATGGATAGCATCTGAAACGTAACAGGACCAACCCTTGTGGGGAGGTTTACTAAGTGCTTTTGGGGGGGAGGGTAAACTTTAAACTAATTTGACAGGGATGGGATATGGAATGGAGGTACAGTGGAGGGTGATGCACAACCAAATTATAGACAGAGAATATGGCAAGGCTTGATGGCATTTATGTTAATGCAAAGAATCTTATGGGTAGGACAGATGAATTAAGATTGTTGATTAACACATGGGAGTGTGATATTATTGCTATCATGGAGACATACGTGATTGAGGGAGCAGAACTGGTGGCTCAATATCCTGGGGTATAGAATCTTCAGGCAAGACAAGTAGGGTGTAAAAGAAGTAGGATTGCATTATTAATCAAGGAGTCAAGTTTAAGTTAAGTTTAAAGTAGGCTTATGTTACAGGCAGCACGGTAGCACAGTGGTTAGCACTGCTGCTTCACAGCTCCAGGGACCTGGGTTCAATTCCTGGCTTGGGTCCCTGTCTGGGTGGAGTTTGCATATTCTCCTTGTGTCTGCATGGTTTCCTCTGGCTGCTCTGGTTTCCTCTCTCAGTCCAAAGATGTGCAGGTTAGGTTGATTGGCTAGGCTAAAAATTGCCCCTTAGTGTCCTGAGATGCGTAGGTTAGAGGCAGTAGCGGGTAAATATGTAGGGATATCAGATGGGGCCTGAGTGGGAACAAGCCAGGACAGTGCTGACTCAATGGGCCAAATGGCCTCTCTGCACTGTAGGGGTTTCTGCAATTCCTGGCTTGTTCCCAAAGAGCTGACAGAGTTTGTAGATGATTCATTTGGGAGGGTGACAGAAATACAGACAAGGTCGAAATGTTGGAGAGTGCACAAACCTCTTGTCCCACATGTGTGAGAGACAACACATTGTGCATTGAGAGAGAGCTGCTAAACCCATCAAACCAGAAAGTCATTCTTGATCCTGAGCGATTTGCCTTAGAAGATTAAATGTAGACATTTTAATTGCTGTTCTTGTCCAAGCTACTTTTATTTGTAGGCATCAAATAATCTTTAGAATGAGCACCTAGTGGGTAGTGACTGTTGTGCATTCAAGAACCAAAGGCCAAAGTTTTGGCAATTGAATAATTCATCTCTTGCCTCCCCAATATGTTTGCCATTTACAAGGCACATGAGAGAGGTGTGATGGGATACTCATTTTTTTGAAAGGACCTAGTTGAGCAATGCCATAATTTTAAACTTTTCTCTTTATAAAAGTGTGACATGTCCTTTTGTTGTACATTTGTTAGTGCTGTTTATCATCCAAACACAGCATTGTAGCATTTTTTCCCTCTATTTAACACTATTTTGTGCAAATTAACACCCCATTCATTTATCTTTTCCCTTTCTTATTGATTTATTATCGTCACAGTGAAAAGTATTGTTTCTTGAATGGCATACAAAGCACATAGGGTGTTAAAAAAAATCAACAATGTAAAGTAGGTCCATTCAAAAGTCTGATACAGGGAAAAAACTGTTCAACACTTTTGTATCTTTGTCCTGACAGAAGATAGAGAGAAGAAAGCACATCTTGTGTGTATGGGGTCCTTGAATTATGCTGGCTGCTTTTCTGAGACAGGGGGAAGTATAGACAGGATGGCAGGCTGGTTTGTGTGATGCTACATTCATAACCTTTTGTAACTAAGCTATGACAACCGGAAAGAATGCTTTCTGCAGTGCATCTGTAAAAGTTGGTGAGAATTATAGCCATCATGCCCAATTTCCTTAGTCTTTAAGTAGAGGTATTGGTGGGGTTTCTTAACTATAGTGTCAGCATTTGGGGGGGGGGGGAAGAAACCAGGACAAGTTGTCACAAAAGCACTATTTAATACAAGTCCTTTTTCTATACTCCTTCAAAATGCAGAGCTGACAGATTGTTCAAGTTTCAGACAGCCATCTTATGTAAACTGATTCTAATTATTTACTTATCAACTATAAATAAGCCTTGCCTGAAGATATTTTCCCATTTTAAAAATGTAATGCAAGGTATACACCCTGAAACTATCAGCCATATGCTATACCAAGAGCAAGGTTATGACATTGGAAGGGAAAAAGATGCATTTACTCCACTGTCCAACTGCTCAGAAACTTATTCCCATTCCCATTTTCCAAGTAGTTAATGTGCAATTAAGATAGCAGAAAGACTAGACTCCTTATTGGTTTGTTGCAAATGAGATCAAGCAACAAGAGACCACAGTAGTTTAGAGCTTTTGGTGATAATTGAAACTCAAGGGGTGATGGCTATTGAGAGAGACTGGTACCAATGATGTCTTACTCTACCATATTTGTTGATGAGGAGAAAGAGCAACTTCTCCTTTAAGCATAAGTGAAGCCACCTGTAGATGGCAGGTGTGAAACTATTTCACCGATCGTTGTAAAGACAAGACCATTATTATCAACCACAAGCAATTTGCTGTGCATCAACAAACTAGTTGCAAGTTATCAAGAACATTTAGGATTATAACTCCTGTAAGAAAAAAATCCTTTTTATACTTAAATGGTTTACCATTTAAAGCATTGAAATTAACATGCAAACACCAAATTTCAAAAATTTACATCATTTTTATACTTGCAATATTACTACTTCAGATTTAGGGTAACTTAATTTGATCATGTAGATAACAGCATTATACAAACTCTTCTTGGAATTGTGAGGTAATTCATTCTCAGTTAAATGCAGCACACTTAACCAGAAATTTCAGACTGCGAACAAAGTATGAAAAACTTCCAAACGGTTACACCACAGTGAGGGAAAAGAAAAGATGCAGGTAGGGCAATGAGAAGTCAGTAATAGAGGGTTAGATACTTCTCAAATACTTTATTGTCCAATTTTCAAAACAACATAAAACTAATTACAACAGCTCTGTGAGTAAAAAAAGTCTCTCCTACTTTACTCACAGCTTCTATTATTGCACTAATGTTTATAACGTTACACATCTTTCGTCTCCTAATCTGTAAAAGACTTGGTGGGTTCAGGATACAATGGATGGTGTACCAAGATGCTTTCAGCGCAGTACAAAGTAGATCTTGTATAAATATTTAATTGCATCTTTGCACCTTCCTAAAGGGGACTGGCCATATAATGCACTGCCATTGCTCTCTACCATGAATGCAGGTTCAATACAACTAGATGGTGCCCACAAGAGTCTGGAAATTCAGATTTAGAAACTCCTTCCAGGATTGCAAAATCACAGCACTGAAATAGAGCAGTTTATTTTCAGAATCATAACCAGAACCACCATCTGCAAGTATCCAGCACAAATGAGAAAAAGATCAATTTCTGACAGAAATACTCAAATATAAAAGGAAGTTTGAATAATTGTTTCACTTACTGATTTGATTTCAAGTCATTGGGACAATTAACTGTTGCACTGAAATTCATGCTTTGACCAAAGCAATGAATGTATATATTCTAGGTTTATTCTGAGTTCAGGCTGCAAAGTTTGGGACACATTTTGAAAAGATTTAACTATGGGTGAAAAAAAAGTCAAATACTAAAAATCTGAAACCTATTTGCAATATTGTTGCAGAGCAGTAGGAGGTTAGCAGTCTACACTCCTATCCCTCCATGTTTCAAAATTGACCATTATTTAGAAAAAACACTCACCCTCAACTTGACTCAATTAATTTGAGAATTCCCCCACTTAAGGTTCCATCTTTTTGCTTCAAAGAAACGATGAAATTTAAAAAAAAAGTTTATATTGGTCAAAACTAGTTTCCTAAGTTATAAATTCCATGATTTGACCGATCAAAAAACAAAATTAAATGGAAAACGGAACTCAAAGTAGGTACAAGATACAGTGGTGTAATGGTTGCATTATTGAGCGTGTGCTCAAATTTCACAAATTTTAATTCATGTTTAAAAAAAATTCAGTAAAGTGAGTATGAAGGTGCCAGATTGTCATTAAAAAGTTACAAACCTGAGGGTTATCAGGCTTGGCCTAAATGGGACTGCAGTCTCATATCAATGTGGTTGACTCAAATGCCTTCAGATGCATTATATCAGCAGTTCATGGAGGCTCACCACTACCTTCTCAGGGCAACTAGAGATGGATGATAGATGCTAACCTTGCCAGCAACATTCACAACCAAACAATTAAAAAACAAAAGTTTATGTTGACAGCACCCAAGTTTGCAACACCTGGGTACCTGATGTTTTAAGGGAAAGAACTTCTATATGGAGATTAGTCCTTCAGGGCAAAATGTTCAGAGTTATAAATAAAATACAAAAGAATAATACTTTTCTTCAAGCAGAAAGGGAAAAGGCTTTTCATCAGTATGAAGCGTGGCAAATACACACACCAACTCAGATCAAATTATAATTAGATCACTCTAACAAATTCATTCCATTATTTTACTAATGAAATGGGGAAGCACAGCCCATTGAACGAGAGAGAGAGAAAAATTCAGGAAAACAACTCAAAAATGTGCCTTAGTTTAAACATGTAAAATTTATAGTACTGATGTCCAGTGTTATCATTGCCTCTGCCATTCACAGTACTGACCCCAGAGTCACTGCATTTTCTTGAATGAAACTATTTTCACTTTTAAACATGCTGCAGTCAACACAATGACCTAATGGTCATTAAACATCTGTGGAAAAAGTGAAAATCTCCCCAGTGGATATGAAGAGGGGGGTTGTCACTTAATAATACCTGGAACAATTTCTACACTAAGACTTCAGTTTTCCCCTTAAGTTAATGTAAATTTTACTACTTCCTTTACTTTAGAGGTTCTCAAAATATGCAGACAATAAGGAAGTCTAAATTTATAGTCTACTGCTACATGCAATTTGTCAGCAACAGGCCAATCGAGCAAAGTTGTGCTTTTATTAAGTCTGAAGGTGCTCAGGCCATGCATGCACCTGGAAAGGAGGTTAGCACTGCCACTGTGCCTTCAGTACTTCCTCCCTGCCTTCCACATAGCATGTAACAGTACTGGCCACGCCGGTCTCCTGGAATGCAATTTCCTGGTGAGGAGTTTCCATCAGCAGCTTTTTCTTGCCAGCTCACTTCAAAAGCTTGCACTCACACAGTTCTCTGTAGATCAGCTTTCTTACTTCAGGCATGTCCTTCTGAGAAAATTGAAAGGGTCTGCCTAGAGCCAGGCACTTGCAGTACTAAAAGGGCAACAGAAATACACCATCAGCACATTGAAAAGGTTGCAAATTCTTGAAGGAATTGGTGAGGAGCATGTGGGAAAACACACCACCACCAGCCAATTCAACAGAGAATAGAGGAATCAGAACATGACAAAAACGAGGAAAGGAAGTAATTAAAAAGAACTCTGCCACATTTCTCCAAAACAGCTGTACAAATATTACAGTGGCTAATGCAGCATCCATATCCAACACTACAGGAACAGCAATAAAATGAATAATTTATTTTTTGATGGTGATGGTTGAAGGAGGAACTTTGACAAGAATATTGGAATATGTGCCTGCCATTGCTTCTGTGACATATACCAGCAGAACAGACCCTGGAGAGTGCAGAGGAGGTTTACCAGGATGATGCCTGGTATGGAAGGACTGGGTTATGAGGAAAGATTGGGTAAACTGGGGCTCTTCTCCTTAGAAAGACGGAGATTAAGAGGGGATCTGATACAGGTGTATAAAATAATGAAGGGTATAGTTAAACATTGGCAGGCTTTTTCCTAGATTGGAGACAAATATCACGAGGGGTCACGAGCTAAGGGTGAGGGGGGAGAAGTATAATTTGGATACTAGAGGGAGGTTTTTCACACAGAGGGTCGTGGGGGTATGGAATGCACTACCAAGTAAGGTGGTGGAGGCAGGCATGCTGGACTTGTTTAAGGTTTACTTAGATAGGCACATGAGTGAAACAGGGATGGAGGGTTATAGGAGACGGTTTTAAATAAGGGTCAGAGCCTCAGGACGTTACTGGAAATCTAATGCTACATGTGTTGATGTTTTATCTCTTTTACTCCGCAGGTGTGTTGGTCCACCTTGTGTCTAACGAGGGACATGCACACGGTGGGTCATGCGTGGGCTGCTCTTGGATGTTTTGAGAGTGGCCTAGTACTTCACGTCGTGTGTGTGTGCTTAAAACTGGACCAGCAGATGGGCACCACAACAGCTCAGTGACTATCACTGCTAGCTGTGCAGATACATGGATTTGGGCCAGTGTCTGTGGGAGTTTGCGCATTCTCCCTGTGGTTGCGTGGGTTTCCTCCCACACCCCAAAGATGTGCTCTTAGGCTGACTGGTGTAACAAATTGTCCCTAAATTATTCTCCCCTGAATCTGGTTTCCAATGGGGGGGTACCATACGCATACGCAAGGGTCAAGGTAGGTGTAGGAAAATGCTCTGTTAAGATGGTGGCGTGGGCTTGTCGGGCTGAAGGGCCTGTTTCCCGTGCTGTGTTGTTCTTTGTTTTTTTGTATTATGGCTTTGAATCATAATCCTCTGATTCAGTGCTACCAAGCTGACATAATGACAAACTGAAATGTACTATTTGGATTGAGCACACATACCTATATGATAGTAGGTTAAATTACCTTATTGGTACTTGCCTACATTAAACCTCAACAATCCATTCAGTCCATTATAGAGAGCCTCTTCTCATTCTTGTCCGACTCTTCCCACTCACCTACACATTTCAGACATTCCAACACCATTTTACGCTTTAATCTTTCTTTACCATTATTTGCATCAAGTCAAACTTCCAATAACAATCCTGGCTTGGAAGGAAGTAGGAAGGCAAGTCTATTCCAAGTATTATTTTTTTTCTAGAGCTGTGCAACAAGGGTGAGATGCAGCCAAACCAAAACACCTCAACACAACCTGACACTGAGGCAGTAACCTGCAATTGTCAATATAATCAACCCAAGTCATAAAGTTTGAAACAAAGTAAAATCAAGACTATCAGGGTTAAGAAATCCTTAACCACGGTCCATTATTAAAGTCATTTATTTCAGGTCACTCAAGTGTCTTAGGATGTTTTAGTTGTCTCAGGAAGTCTTTAGGAATGCTCAACAATGGCCTGGATGTGCTCTATTGGACATGTTCACTCCAGTGATATGATTAGATAAATTCTGCCCCTCTCATTGTCTCTTTGCTCTTTCAAAAAAAATCTTTAAGTGAGCCAGAAGTTAAATGCTACTTAATGTGGATTCGGAGAAAATTGAGATACTGAAGAGAAACATATTGTTTGTTTAAAGAATACTTGGCAGAAATCAATGCCAATGACAAGGAGAGTATAGTTAGATTATAATAACATGCCTTACGAGCGGGTGTGATGGGGAATGCAGTTGGAACGTATTTTAAAAGCTATAAATTTATGGGCTCATTGAAGTGTGCATTTCAGTAGGATAATAATAGTATCTTGCTATTTTAGCAGCATAACCACAAACTGTGACAATTCTTCAGCAAAGTTAAGATTTGGAAAAACTATAAATGGCAGCCTCAGTTTCCGGCACTTAATTTCATCTTGAATGTTTACATGGGAAATGTTCAACTCTAACCATTAACCATCTAATTAATAAAAAAATGCAGGTTTATTGTATCCAAAAAGAAGAAAAACTTAATGTTTCAGAACTTAGTGACTATTTGCATCTCTTTTCAGGTGCTGATATTTTCAGCATTTTATATCAGTATTAACTGATTTAAAACGTTTGCAATTTAAAAGTAAATTGACAACGAAACAGCATTAAGATATTTCCTGGCACTGCAAAGCCTTTAGAATCGATACTGTAACAGTAGTTCAGCCTGCAAATTACCGATTTCAGATTTTCATCTAGCTACTCTCCTAATAACAACACTTCAAATAGGTCAAAGTTAATGATGCATTTTGACAGAGCTCTGACATGGCAACATGCAAATGAAAAGTTCATTTTCCACTTTCTGGGTGGTACAGTGGTTAGCACCGTTGCCTTACAGCACCAGGGACCTGAGTTCGATTCCTGGCTTGAGTGACTGTGTGGAACTTGCACGTTCTCCTCGTGTCTGCGCAGGTTTCCTCTGGGTGCTCCAATTTCCTCCCATAGTCCAAAGATGTGTGGATTAGGTGCAAAGATGTGTGGATTAGAACACTAAATTGCCCATTAGTATTCTGGGATGCATGAGGGATTAGCAGGATAAATATGTGGGGTTATGGGGATAGGGCCTGGGAGGGATTGTTGCTGATGCAGACTCGATGGGCTGAATGGCCTCTTTCTGCACTGTAGGGATTCTGTGATCTATGATTTCTCCTGCAAAGGTAGTAATTGTTGCTGGGCTGTGGTTTCATTTGGGCCCTTGGCCCTCAGACATTCTAAAAAAATTTAATTAACAAATTGAGGATTGAATCTATTTGTAGTTTTGTTCCTAATACGTATCTAGTCTGCTTTCCCTTCAGAGGTTTCAACTGCTGCGAGCTAGGAACCATTTTCAGCCTTCGTAGGTGATTTGAATATTTTATTAGTCACTAAGCTTCACAACCACTTTACACAAGTAGATCAGGGAAAACAACAAGTTATCCTTACCTGAAGAACAAACACACCACAGTCACTGTCATTTTTCTGTTGAGGAATACACTATGGGAAGAAAGAACAACAAAGGCATCAAGTAAAATATACATGCATTTCAAAGCAACGCATGCAGTTAAAAAAAAATTAGCCCTTCCTGTCAACGTCTTCCACGGACTATCATGTCCAAGGGGAAAAGCAGCGATATCACAGACAACCCAAATCCTTTCCTCAAAAACAGATCCACACACGTGCACTGCCTCGGCAGACTTACATACCAACCACTTCTGTCCCTCATGCTGCAGTAATCTAATTACCAGCCTGAGGTCAGTACAAGGACTAAACATCTGCTCAGTCTGTTTTAGTATGTGTTACTGGAGGTTGCCAGTCTGTTATGAGAAAAAAGTAGTTGCAACTTATTTTCGTATGAATGGGGATATGCAAAATATATGTTAAACAGCCTACTGTGTGCAACCAGGAACAAATATAAAGTTTGTCAGCTTTCATGCAGAATTGAAACCACTCCAACTTCCAACAACAGCAACATAAAGGCAGATACTTTAAACATTTGTTTTTATGAAACCAGAGAAGCACATGTACAATTTATAGCTACATCTGTAGCAATCAGCTAGTTGCAGTCTGGAGCCTACCATAAATTTAACCTCAAGTTAACCAGCTTGAACCTTACCGTCGTGGCAAAAGCTTTCCACCCTTCCAGGAATGCAGGAAGATTCCTCTCACCAGCTTCTGTCTTTAAGTATCTCAGAATGTTCTGTGAACCAGAGAAGTTGGGCAGATCAGTCATAGTGCAAGAAACAAGCAAAAATATGCACCAATTTGAAACTGCTCCAAGTTACTTTGTTGGGTTGGAAGGGTGCAGGCTGGACTCAAAATGTATGTACACTATGCTTTTTTGCCCCTCATTAATTTTAATTCCTCCCTGAATGGAATTACATCTGGAGTATGTTTCTGTAAATGTCAGTTTCCTCCAGTACATTTCCTCAGCGAGAGTAATTGCACTCTTAGTACAATTTTCCATTACAAAGGTATAAAAACAACTACATCAACCCTCCTTGAATCTGAGTTTTACACCCCACAACAGTTCCTAGAGTATTTATTTCAATTACTTGTTCAAGAGCAACATCTCAGTCTATGGACGTGCTGCAAATTCTAAAACAAGAGATTTCAACAAGATTATAAGATGCCATGATGAAGCATCAAACCATGTTAGCGGTGGTTCTTTATCAGGATTCCTCAAATATCAAGTTTTAGTCTTGGCCAAGCCATCATGGGAGCTGGCAAATGGAAGGTGAAGTGATTGCATAGAGGCAGGAAGGTTTACATTTAAGTACACATATATTCACTTGATAACAATGATATTCTAGGTTGCTCTTGCTCATTGTAGCTGACATGACACAGAAACAACATACCTTCTGACCACCTGCTAACTATGAAGTGACGGCACTTAAGCAAAATGTCACTAATAAATAAGCTATAAGTAGTACTTTGAACAAATACTAAATTCTGCATAGGCCAACGTTCAACAGTCAACAATTTTCTTACTAGAAAAGGACTTTCCTCCAATAATATTTCAAAGATTTGGAGTTGTTCAGGATTATTTCACTGGGATGATTTCACAACGCAATCCACTTTTTAAACTGGAATAACCGTACACCAACAATTTATCAAAATCCTTGTAAACAAGAATTTATCACCTAAATGTCCATTGGTAGCATCAAAAAATCTCCTGCTGCTCACCTGATTTTAGTTTTTGGACACGTGCTCGACATTTGGCCCGTCATCTTCAAAGCCCCATTAGTTCCTTTACACCACTTCCTGTTTTGGGAATAACCAACCAAAAAGCTGGAATGTTTTTTAGACTTGGACATTAATTGCATTTTCTCACGCATAGTGGGTGTTGAGAATTCTTATACAGGGATCAGGGAGACCTCACTCCCTTATTCCACATTAACTGCCTAACTCAGGGCAACAAAGCCATGGGATGTGACAAGTCTTTCTCTGCTTTTTTCTTTTGTTTCTGTATCTATTATTCTTCTCTTTCTTATTCCACCATCAAAAATATTGTCCTCTCATTTATGATTCTCCTTCTTTTACTCAGAGCATCAAATCTGGGTGCCCAAAGATTTAATATTTTATTTCTTTTTGGAATGGTGGTCATCACAATCCAAATAAAGAATAACATAACTAACATTAGAAATGGAAAATTAAGAATACAACCTCAACTAGATTTCTAACTGATTCTCGATACTTGCTGATACTGGACTGGCCGACCTGGCTGCACTTTGCCATTTTCCCAGGTTTCTATAAAGAAACAAAACTACAAATCATAGCATGAGTTCTGTCAACAGCACATCAGCCATAATCAAAATGAATGGCGGAGCGGGCAAGAAGGGCCAAATGGCACTCTCCTGCTTCTGGTTTTTATATTTCTATATTACAAAAGGGGCGAGTAGCCTAGGGTAGCTGTGCAACATAGATCAGGTGTCTGAGGAAAAACCTGTGCATACTTGTTAAGTGACGTTCCTGCCTTAGAAGGATGACACAAAGCCGACACAAAGGCAGTGCAGTTGCGATTTACTCCAGGAAGTGATGCAAAGGAACTTCCTGTGCGTATTTAAAAGGTAGTTTTAAACCCCTCCCCAGTTCATACTTCAGTACACGATGTTTGCACACTGTCTCTCATATGGTTAGATAGCATCCTCCATATTAAACCAACGTTGATTTAAAAAAATACGACATTAAATGGTTTGTGAGCAACACACCGAAAACTGGGCGATGCTTATTGTTCTTGCTGACAGTCTGTTTGAATCCAGTTTCAAGCTATGAAATACAGAATTCTCCGCCCACATATGTAAGTGAAATGAGTATGGTGGTAGTCATCGAGTTCTAAATCGTTGTTATTCACACTGCATAACCAAGTGCAAATTAGAGGAGAGAAGGGTAATGGTTTGACAAATCAGAGCCCTTTTAGTTCAGGATTAGGGCATATTTCTGATGGTCCTGGATAGGTCCTGATTTGCATTTAACCTGTGCTCAATTTGACTTTGACATGATTGATTGAAACTTCAGGGACACTAAATTTCTCCATTCCTTTGTTAGTTCACTCGAAGATAACAAAAATCATTGTCTTCAGATAAAGACTGAAACAAATCGGTACTCTCTCAAAAGTGTAATCAGAAAGTTGCTGGGGTGAATTACAGATGCACATGCTGTTCACTCTGGATTATAGATGAGTGGACAGAACACAGATGCAACAATATTCAGAATGATCAGATCAGGCCTAATGGCCAGTTTCTGTGCCATCTATCCTGTGGTGTATCCTATGTCATATTGCCTCAACGCCAAGTAAATGTACCTTCTTCTTTCTCTAGTCTAGTAACTTCTGTTCCATCTGGGAAAGATCACCTTCCCCTAATGCTGCCATTTGAACCCTCATGCTCCATCCTCTTATGAATTCACAACACTATGTACTGTTACGTTTTGTCACACTGGATCACATCTTCAGGTTAATGGAGCAATCAAGCTGAACATTAAAACAAAGATACCTAAGGCATTTTTAAAAGAAGTGAAAAACTCCTACAAATGGCAATGTGATTTTGAGCAAGTAATTTTGTTTGTGATTGAGTGACAAATACTGGCCAAGACATGGATGATAATGGCACTGGTTTTCTTCTAAATAGTGCCATAAATAATGACATCAGATTTTTTGCAACCACGCAAGACAGTAGTATAGCCTTGGTTCAACTTCTCATTTGAAAGATGGACAGAACATAGGCCATTGAGCCAAGGCTCTGACAGTAATTCACTCCCTTAGCACTGCACTAGAACATCAGCCCTGATTTCTGTGCCTGATTGGGACTTGAACCCACAACCTTCTAACTCAGAGGCAAGTGTGCTAGTAAGTGAGCTACTGCTAACCCTGTCATTAATATTAACCATTACACTGCAAACTGTGTTCACTGACTGAATAAATAAGAACTGTGACATTTAATTATTGTTGCAGTATAGAGTTGGTCCAGGAATCACTAGTTTGTTGGGTTACTACTGGTACATTTAGTAAAGCAATGACAACAATTGACAAGTAAATGGATTCTCACATTAAACTATCCAACAGAGCCTTGCTCTTAGACAGAATCTTCCTATTAAGATGTCTGTGCTGTTTGCATATACATTGACTTTATCTTTATCTATTTGGTATCAATCTGTTGTTTAGTGGCTCTCATATGGCACTTACTACAAGGGTACACAAGTTTATTAAATTGTATACTGCATTGTCTGACAATATTCCGCAACTTGAGATAAATTTATTTTAAAACACCACAGGAAAAAGTTTACATCCCAGTTGTGAATATGAACTGCTCAGATGTAAACCAGATATCTGCTTTCTGCATCCAAATATCTGAAAAGACCTTTACCATTAAGTCAAAACTCCACTTGGCCTGTTTTCAACCTAGAAAAAACTTGTGGAGAATGGATACTCTGGAAAACAAAATGCTGTGCAAGAAAAAAGGTTCGATTCCTCGCTTGCACTGAATTAACTGCTCACATTGGGAATGCTACAACTACCGTCACCATGCCTGGTGAAAGGAAAGAGAAAGAAGCAAAAGATCAGGCAGGATTCCTCCTTGACATCCATTAACTTGAAATAGGCATGCGAGTGGAGGATCAAGCTCCATACTTTGAACAATCTAGTAGTATTCGCTGCAGAGACTTACACATGAAAACACCTATCATTCAGGAGGCCTTCTATCAGTACTCACAGAACCATATTTCAGCTGGTCATTGCCTTCAAGAAAGGACAACAAAAAGGGGAAGGTTTAAAACAAAAAGTGACCACAAATTACTCAAATGATCGCCTTACCTGAACACAAGAATTAAAATGGATGCCTTGAGAATCATACAGACAAATTTTCCTATTTGGAAGATCAACTGTTAGCAATGACCAATGGATTTCCAAATGAATAGGGATTAGTAACAGGGCTTTGCTGAATAAATCCACCTAGACAGAAACACAAGAAGAAACACTTCTAGTCAGGCTGACAAATGGTCCAAAGAAAACAAGAACCTGCAGTTTGATTACGAGGTATGGAACCAAGCGTACACAAAAGCAGAGACGATGCAGAACAACACAACAAAAATGGTGGGGGGGGGGGGGGGGGGGAGTTCTATCACTGGTTTTGGAATGGAAGAGAAAACGAAAATTGTTAAGTGTCCTCTTAAAATCATGAATTGGAAATGAGACGTTTTGTAGTGTAGAACTGGGGTATATGCTTAGAAGCTGAGGCCAGTCTGATTTGATTGACATGCATCTTCAACATATCCTGTTTATTCTGATGTACTCTGCCTGCTTTAGCATGTTGATCAAAGGAGGCAATCTTAACATTAGTTTGGCCCATTTTGTGGTAATTTCTATTTATGGGATAGCAACCACAAAATTTGAAACCTCTGATTTATTCCTGTCGAATTTTATAAGTTCTAAGATTATAGGGGCAGAATTAGGCCATTCAGCCCATCAAGTCTGCCCTGCCCTTCGGCCGTGGCTGATATGCTTCTCATCCCCATTACCCTCCAACCTATTACCAATTAAAAATCTGTAACTTCTTAAATTTACTCACTGTCCTAGCACCCACCGCACTTTGGGGCAGCAAATTCCACAGATTCATAATCTTTTGGGAGAAGTAGTTTCTCCTCAACTCTGTTTTAAATTTGTTACCCTTTTCCTAAGACTAAGACCTCTCACCCTAGTGCAGTGCATGAATGAGAACAGGTCAAGTCCAAAATAAAGAAATATCCAAGATTAGAGTATTTAAAATCTGTATATTATATTAGTTAAATACTTTTCAGGTTGGTTATTACAATACGCAAGTCTGTAACAATCTGCTGAGTTATGCTCAAGGTTCATGCTTTTAAATACACATATTTAGAAGGATCTACACCAAAGGCAAAATTCTCTTTAAAGCAACTTGGCTGAAAAATATGGGAGTGCAAGTTCAGATCAACTATGCAAACACCTTGGCAGGGGTTGTCAGTTTTAGTACAGGGGTTGGTTTGGGTCAGAGCATTCACCTATTTTTGAATGCGACTGGAGGCTTTCTAGACTGATGCAAAGACATGCTTCCACAGGGACTGGTCAAGTCAGTCACACATGTGGAAGACAAAAGCTTTATGCAGACCTGTGCAGTGGACAACATTACAATTTGGAAGGAAAAGTACAGTGCACCCCATGGCATTCACCACCACAACAATAGCTTCCACAACAGTTCCTAAAATATGCTGGGCTTGTAAAAATCATGCTGCTTGTCATAATGCACTCTCTCTCAATGACTCACCTTTTTTGTCCACCGCTTCACTCCATTGTATCCTTTAGTTTGAAGTTGCTTGTAAAAGAAGCTATTGAAGAAGTGAACCTGGAAAAAGGGAAGAAGCGAAATGAATGAAGCAGAAACCTGTTTAACAAGAGGCACTTTTGCTTTGTTGTCCTGCCACCTGGAATTTACATATATGATAAAATGCCCACTTCTTGCCAGATTTATGGCCCCTACTTCCCCCAATGGCATTAATAACTGCCAAATGAAAGTTCAATACAGATGCCAATCGCCATCAGTTCAGTGGGCACTTTTCACAAGTGAGTATTGGACAGCTCCTTCTCCGCTTCACAGCTGAGCCTGATCCCACCCCACAAATGGAACTTCAGCAGTGATTGCTGGATTGCAATCATGGGAGGCAAACATGTTGATTTTCCCACATTTTAACCAGGGCACTGAAGCACTAGTGCTGTCCCTCCAGATGAGATCACTTAACAGAGAACTGTGGATAAGACTTGATGCTTCTTGTTATGCACAGACCAGTAGTTCACCACTTGAGGCTGGTGTCTTTTCTCTAAAAGTTCCACCCCCCGCCATGATTCCCAATCAATCAATCAGGAAGGTAAGCTATTCCCTGAGCATTTTTGGTACTTTCTGGAGGCAAATGAGCTGGCCAACTTGCAACACTTTCATTTGTAATAATTGAAAGACATGAACACCAAGGAACTCTGTACCAAATGGCAAGGCACACTATCAAAACTATAATAATGTATCTTCTACCAAAGGTCAGCTTTTGGTATTATAAACTCACCTTATCCGGTACTGCATCTACAATCAATTCTCCGTACATGTTTATTACCTACAAGGAAACCAGACAGTTAATTATTTGTTCATTAGTACAGACTCCATTCAGCTAAGGCGATGCCTCCATTCAATAATGTAGAAAATGCAGTGGAGATTATAAAATTATACATGGTGGATGGTGGCTACTACAAGGCTCTAACCCTTTAATCTAAAAATAGCTTCCTTTATATGTTTACACTCCTACCTCACTAACAATAAAACACGTTGTCACTTTGCTGAGGTACACATGACCCTCCCAAGGATCAATCACAAGTTGTAAACATTTGTGGCACAACTTGTCCCCTTGTCTGACCTGATCGTTCAACCAGTTCTCTCCATAAAGCGTAGCCAGGTCATCCAAAGTCAAAACATGCTTGT